>NC_053397.1:179247960-179547960 GCF_905171765.1 Bufo bufo
ACATTCCCTATAATTTTTTATTAATCATTCCACTAACAGGGCATCTTAAGAGTCCTGTATTGTTATTTATCGTCACTACCTCCCCGAGTCAGGAGTAGGTATTTGCCGCGCGCCCCCTCCTTAACTTGGAAGCTTATGCTTTGATACTTTGTCCCACATTTCCGCTCGATTACATTTAATTTCATCCATTCACCTCCCTTGCATGTGGTATCCTTTGCTCAGGCTCCCTCTCCGGCCTGGAACCCTGATTCCCCGCCACCCATGATCACCACGGTAGGCGCATAAAAGAACATCGAAAGTTGATAGAGCAGATATTAAATTGGATCATGAACATCACAGGGACGTGCAACATGGTGGGGCAGTAAGTGTGCACACGCCTACACGAACTGACTGACAGGGGTCAGCCCCTGCAACTTCTAGGTCTCCAAATTGGGCACATGGCCTGAGCTTGCCCTTTACCCCTTGGAGGGGCTGGCCCACCCTGCAGCCAGTGTATGGTCTGAACGTGTGTTTAGCATGACTGGAGGGGGTTATCACAGGTTATATTTCCCAATGTTTTGGGGTGTACCCTAATTTTAAAAATTTTAAATTAATTTAAAACCAAAAAGCAGTGTAGGCTACCTCCTCCTCCTCCACCGCCACTTTCACATACACTGCCACATCCACCGCCTCCTCAACCTCCTACTCTATATGGACCTCGTCCTCCTAGATCAAGATTATTATTTTTTATTTTTACGTATTTTATGATATTTAAAGTAATTTCCCTATCCACATTTGTTTGAAGAGCACTTGCCATGCTCTTAACCACATTTTGCTGGCATTTGCAGTCCTCTAGCCCTTTTCATGACATTTTTAGAGCCATTTTAGTGCTCAAAAGTTCGGGTCCCCATTGACTTCAATGAGGTTCAGGTTCGGGGCCAAGTTTGCGTCAAGTTCGGGTCCCAAACTCAAACTTTTTTGTGAAGTTCGGCCGAACCCGTCGAACCCGAACATCCAGGTGTCCGCACAACTCTAACCATGTCCCCCTGATGCACCCTTACAGTAGAAACTCCCAGTAGTGACCACATTTTGGAAACTAGAGGATAAGGTGACAGTTTTATTGGTACTATTTTGGGGTACTCTATTTTACGTTTTTTGTGAGGGCTAGGTAATCAAAAAATGTCTGCTTTGGCACTTTTTTTTATAACGTTCATCTGACAGGTTAGATCATGCGCTATTTTTATAGAGCTGGCTGTTACGGATGTGGTGATACCAAATTTGTCTACTTTGTTTGTTTGTTTCAGTTTTACTTAATAAAGCATTTTTAAAAACAATGTTTTGGTGTCTCCATTTTCTGAACGCCATATTTTTTTTTATTTTTCTGCCAATCGTCTTTTGCAAGGGCTCATTTTTTGCAGGAAGAGTTGACTTTTTTATTGGTACAATTTTTGGGTAAATTAGATTTTTTTATCATTTATTATTACACTTTATGAGGCAAGTTGACCAAAAAAATTGTTGTTCTGGCACAGTATACTTTTACATATTAATTTAAGTTTTACACAATAATAGCATTTTTTAAGCAAAGAAAATAAGTTTTAGTGTCTGAGAGCCATAGTTTATTTATTTTTTGACCAATTGTCTTAGGTCCGGGGCTAATTTTTTGCGGGATGCGATAACAGTTTGATTTGTTCTTTTTTGGGGGGCATACGCCTTTTTGATCACTTGGTGTTGCACTGTTTGTGATGTAAGGTGACAAAAATAGCTTTTTTTTTTACAGTTTTTACTTTATTTTTACGGTGTTTATCTGACGGGGTGGATCATGTGGTATATTTATAGATCTGATCGTTACTGACGCAGCGATACCTAATACGTGTGTGTTTTTTTTTTTCTATTTTTTTCTATAAAATCAGGGGGAAGGGGCGTTTTTTTTTTTTTACTTGAAACATAATTTTTTTATTGAAAACCCTTTTGACTATTTTTTTGAAACTTTATTTCTGTCCCACTCTGGAACTTTACTTTTGGGGGTCTAATCCCCTCTGCAATGCATTACAATACATCTGTATTGTAATGCATTGCCTGTTAGTGGATTACACTGAGTAATACACTAACAGGTTGCCTAGGAGACCCAACCTAAGGCTGGATCTCCTGGGCACCCGTAGAAGGCAGGTCCCAATGCCATGCAAGGCATTGGGCAGCCTTTGCACAGTATCGGGCTGCCTTCTCACCCTTTGGTTCCCCACCGCAGCAGCACGGAGACCCAATGGGCTCCCTCAACCGCCGCAAATCCCTTCTATGCTTGTACATCGATGCCAGCGGATACAGCAGGTGCCTGGCTACTTGGGACTGCCGGGCCCCTGCAGTGATCGGACACGCACCGCTCCGGTGCCCGCCCGATCACCATGATGTAATAGTACGTAAAAATGCGGGAATGCAACTGCCGCCATGACGTACTATTACGTCATATGTCGGGAAGGGGTTAAGAAATAAAATTGACATCAACTTGGAAAGAACAGAACACTTAACTGGTTTTCAACTTTTCAGCTGAAGATCAGCCAACTTTGTCATCTAAGATGGCCACACAGCCTCTCAGACTACCTAATGCATATTGTGTGCATTTAGTAGTCCAAGACAATTCCTGTGCTGACCAATCCAGGAGCAGATGTGAATAATTAGGAAGTTTCTTGGGCTATCGGTGCAGAGTGTGTCTTAGGTAGACTGAGAGGCTGTATTGCCATCTTGGATAACAGAAGAAGAGCCTAGAAATAAGTGGATCTGCTGCTGAAAAGAGTAAAAGATGCAAATATTCTATGTGTTGCTCAGTTAATGTGATTTTTTTTTTATTGAACTGGCAAGTTGCTTTACAGAACCTCTTGGGAAAGCCCACTAGTACTGTTAATGTGTGCTGCACGGTGTTAAGGGGATAAGTGTAAAGCAGTGCATACAGTATAGAAAATGTATGTTCTACTATGGGTGAGTTGGGTTTATCAGAACCGAAAACTCTAGTTTAGCAATTCTGTTTTGGTTGAGGTATCAAGAAATGGATCTGCCTCTATTATCCTCATAGGACAAACCCTTTAATACTGCTCTGGATCATAATCACATATTAACACTGTCTAAACTATGTAATAATACTGTCCTAGATCATAATGTATTAACGCTTTCTGTCTATCAGAGCCCATTACTACCACTGTTATGGGTTAGAAATGTAAATTTTGTACATGTATGATACATTACCTTAAAATAAAATGTATCCATTAGAAATGTGTCTCCTAAACATTCCCAGCAATAATTATTATCTGTAATAAAAATGTCTATTCATTTAACATACAATTTCCACTAATGCATGTTCAGCCTGAAGAGATAATCACATATTTGGGGCTTTTACTTTCCTGAATTTCAAGCCAGATCTTTCCTGTTTTCCCTATATTTGAACTGTATTCCGTTTTTTTCTGCTCTTTGCCTAGAATTTGACCTTTTTCTGCAATGAGAAAGAAACCCTGAGGCAGAATAAATGAACCACAGTAAAATCTGATAGACTGCTGAATTTCCAGCCTCAAACTGTTAATGCTGATGTGTTTCTTCATGAATCATTGCCCTGTGTGGATTCTATTTTTTTTTATATTAAGATTGTGTCGTTATTATTTTTGCAGTGAAATGATTATTATAATAACAATGATATTAACAATAATTCTAATTAGAGATGAGCACATTTTTTTAAAATTCGTTTCGCTGGTTTGCCGATTTTTTTTAAAAAAAATTTAGTTCGATTCGAATATATTTGCAGTGAATTTTGTTAAAAAACGTCTATTTCCCTGCTGCAGAGATCCTTTATAGTGGTGTACAACACTGTGCCTTATAGTAACACGCATAGGGAGTCTGCTTTGGTAGCGAAATAGTACTGTGAGTCCATATGACATGCAGATGATAGGCGTTGCTCTTAGAATCACTGCACACTTAACTTATTTGGGCAGTCAAGGGGCAAAATAACTCAAGTATGAACTCAGCCTTACAGGTCGATATTAGCGCCAAGAAGAAGCGCATTCCTTTTACACTGTCTGGTGAGCATCCACCCTCACTCGGTCAGCATTTGGTCAGTAATCCATCAGTTTTGCTAATGCCCAAAAAAACAAGGAATGGATCCAAAACAGAGATAACACGTGAACGGAATATTTGCATGTCTTCTGTGTTTTGTACCCACTCCTGCTTTTGGCTACCAAATCATAAGCCAATTCTGATTGGACCATACAGGCCTTACAGCTAGTACACAGACAGGATCCGTTGTGATCGCATTTTTCCTTCCTTATGACAGATCAGAAGAATGGTCAAATAAGTGATGATGTCAGCCAAGCCAAAAAGTCTAAATAGTGGCCCAGTCATGAAGTTGGAAGGGTGGGAACAGCATGAGAAGTCCACAGAGTGGGTCTATGACATAGTGGTGAGGTTGAAGCAGCATTAGGAGGCCACAGAGTGGCACAATGACAGAGTGTGGATGTGGCGGCAGCATCAGGAGGCAACAGAGTGGCACAATCACAGAGTGTGGAGGTGGCGGCAGCATCAGGAAGCCACAAAGTGGCACAATCACAGAGTGTGGAGGTGGCATTAGCATGAGGAGGCCACAGAGTGGCAAGGTGACATAGTGTGGAGGTGGTGGCAGCATCAGGAGACCACAGAGTGGCAAGGTGACATAGTGTGGAGGTGGCGGCAGCATCAGGAGGCCAGAGTGGCAAGGTGACATATTGTGGAGGTAGCAGCAGCATCAGGAGACCACAAAGTGGCAAGGTGGCATATTGTGGAGGTAGCAGCAGCATAAGGAGGCCATAGAGTGGCAAGGTGACATAGTGTGGAGGTAGCAGCAGCATTAGGACACCACAGAGTGGCAAGGTGACATAGTGTGGAGGTAGCAGCAGCATTAGGACACCACAGAGTGGCAAGGTGTCATATTGTGGAGGTAGCAGCAGCATCAGGAGAACACAGAGTAGCAAGGTGTCATTTTGTGGAGGTAGCAGCAGCATCAGGAAACCACAGAGTGACCCAGTGACAGAGTGTGGAGATGGGTGGCAATAACAGTACCCACTGACGATGGTGGGTGTAAGAAGGAGCACTTGGCAACAGATGTGTGGCATCAGGCAGGTGGCAGCATCAGAATAGTAGCTGAGGCAGGTAGCCAGAAGAAACCGGTCTCTTTTGTCAAAGTGTTGGTGTGGCACCATGGATGATCTAGTCTGATGCATCAGGCATTGGTGGGTGGAAATCTTGGCTGATGCACGCCTGATTCATCTTGACAAAAGGTCAGTCTCTCCACATTTACGGAGGACAGGCGAGTTCTCCTAGGGGTAACTATGGCCCCCGCCGCACTAAACACCCGGTCTAATGCCACACTACTGGCTGGGCATGACAGCTTTTCCAGGGCAAACTCAGCCAGTTGCGGCCACAAATATAGTTTGGCTGTCCAGTAGTCCAGCGGATCTTCAATGACGGCTGGCTGGGTTAACTCCAAGTATGCCACCACCTGCTGGTTCAGGTTCTGCTCTATGTCTGGCTGCTGGTGAGTAGTTTCTTCACTAGGCGGGTGAAGAAAGCTGCTTATCAGCGACTCCAAACTCAGGCTGCTGCTGATGGAGCTGGTACTGCTCCTGCCACCCCACCCCACACCAGCAGCCATGGCAGTGGAATGTGAGCGCAGAGGCTGGACGATGGCACAGATAGGCAGCGGCTAACTGACTACATATGATGTCTCTATAGTAGTTCAATTTGTCCTCCCTCTCAGCGAGTGTAAAAAAGGCCCCCATTTTGGACCGGTATCGAGGGTCCAACAAGGTGGAGAGCCAGAAGTCATCCCTCTGCTGAATGGTGACAATTCAGCTGTCACTGTCACTACCAAAGCAAGTGAGCGGGCCATTTGTACAAGTGACTTGGAGGGACTCTCTGCCTTCATCTCCACTGTATACTGCCACAGTGTGTCTGGGTCCACTGCCTCGTCTTCCTCATCGCCCTGTAGCTCCTCTGGCTGCTCCTGCTTCTACTCTCTAGTGATGAGCTGCAGGGGCAATATTCGAATTCGTGATATTTCACAAATATTTTGTAGAATATTCATCATATATTCGCGAATTCGAGATTAGTTTCTTGATCATGAAAAATCTGCAATGTAATATTTGCGTAATGAGCGCGAAATATAGGCATGGGTCACTATACAGTAGCTACATTTTTCAAGCTGCTAGAAGTATTCTGAGACTGGAGAAAATGGTTGGCACGGCAGAACATTACAATAGCTTCATTTGCAGATAGAGTGCTCCAATATATTTGCGATTGCGTAATCGGCACTAATGATGCGAATATTTTGGCGCAATACGAGCAACTTCCTATTTTAACAGGTCTGACTACTTATTAGTGATTGGTGCACTAAGTATTGTTGTGAACTTGTGACATCACAGCACTATGTATGTATGTATGTATGTCCTGTCTAAACTGTCTACTGCCTGAATAAAAGACGAAGATTTTAGCTACCAAAATCGTGAGTGCTGGAATTTTGTTGTGCTTCATACTAAAGATATACAGGCTCACCAGCCTTTTATGTGCACGCAGGTGTTTGGATAATTGGGTTGAGCTGGACTTTTCTTTGTGCATATTCATACATACATACAACACTATGTATACAGCATGTATGTATGGACAGCAGAACCTATCAGCTACACTATATCACTATCTAACCTACACTGACTATCTCCCACTAACTATCTGTATTATATATATAAGCTAGCTAACTAACTAACTAACTAACTAACTAACTATCTAATGTAATGACACAGGAAAGCAGAGAGCACAGCAATAACACTGCTGTCTCTCTCAGATCTGCAAAATACTGCATACAAGGGCTGCTAGGGAGGTTCTTATATAGTAAGGGTTAAGCAACTTTCCTATTGGTTGCTAGGGATGTTGCCAAGCTCAGATAAATACATTGCAGCCTTCTCATTGGCCCATAAGCAAGAAAGGAGGTTACTGATGAAAAAAAAATCTAGAATATTCGAAATTACGAATATATATCACTATATTCTAAATATTCGAGAATTCTAGAAGTGCCGATATTCATGATTAATATTCGCTATTCGAATATTCGCGCCCAACACTACTCCTCTCCTGTCACCTGTGTATAAAAACCACCAATTTCGTTACACATTGCTTGTGCTTTAGAACATATAACTGCACCGCCGAACGGCAAATATATTTAGCTTTTTTCCACTTATTCACTCCACAAAAGGTCTTTAGAACATATAACTGCACCGCTGAACGGCAAATATGCCCTTATTTTTTCCACTTATACACTCCACAAAAGGCTTTAGAACATATAACTGCACCGCTGAATGGCAAATACATTTTTCTTTTTTCCACTGATACACTACACAAAAGGATTTAGAGCATTTAATTGCACCGCTGAATGGCAAATATATTTTTCTTTTTTCCACTTATACATGCCACAAAAGGCTTTAGAACATATAACTGCACCGCTGAACAGCAAATAGGCCCTTATTTTTTCCTCTTATACATAACACAAAAGGCTTTAGAACATATAACTGCACTGCTAAACGGCAAATATATTTTTCTTTTTTCCACTTATACACTCCACTAGGGTTGAGCGAACCCGAACTGTAAAGTTCGGGTTCGTTCCGAACTTTTGCATTTTTTGACCCCGGACCCGAACATTTCAGTAAAAGTTTGTGTTCGAGTTCGGTGTTCGGCGATTTAATGGCGCTTTTTGAAATGTTGCAGGGCAGCCAATTAACAAGCGTTTAACTCGTGTGCCCTTAGAAGCCATCACAGGCATGCCTACTAATGGCATTGCTGTGATTGACCAGTGCAGCATGTGACCCTGCCTCTATATAAGCTGGAATCACGTAGCGCCGCACGTCACTCTGCTCTTACTTGTGTAGGGATAGGATGCTGCTGCAGTGAGGGAGAGAATAAGAAAGAATGTATCTGATATCACAACTTGTTAACTCTGCGATCTACAGCGATTTTGTTTTGTGGGTGCAGTGCAACATTTTTGTACCCTGCCCTGAGCCCAGTGACACAGAAGCAGTAAATCCATCTCTTTCACTGTGGGTGAAAAAATCATATTTATTTTGCCAGAAAGTTCCTTTGCGGCCTGCACTGCAAATCTGATAGTGAAATAAAATCAGTAAATCCATCTGTTTAATTGTGTTTAAAAAAATGAATACATTTTTTCCATAAAGTACCTTTGCGGCCTTCGCTGCATTTCTGACAGTCCAATACAAACGTTAAATACTGCTGTTATATTCTGGTTTAAAAAAACACCCATTTTGTGCAAGATACTACGATTGCGGCCTTTGCTGCATTTCTGAGAAACAAATACAAGCGTTAAATACTGCAGTTATATTCTGATAAACAAAAATAAAAAAAAACATTTTGTGCTAGATACTACATTTGCGGCCTTTGCTGCATTTACGACAGTCCAATACAAGCGTTAAATACTGCTGTTATATTCTGCTTTTTAAAAAAACACCCATTTTGTGCAAGATACTACATTTGCGGCCTTTGCTGCATTTCTGAGAGTCCAATACAAGCGTTAAATACTGCTGTTATATTCTGGTTTAAAAAAAACACCCATTTTGTGCTAGATAATCCTGTTCTTTTACTTCAGTGGGCAACATATACCCATTTTTTTAAGTGCACCTGCACTGCATATGTGCCAGGGGAAGAGAAAATAATATAGGTAATCCGTCTGTGAGTTCAGGGACCCAGGGGGTGACATATTCACATTTTTTTCTGTAAAGTACAATCCAAGAAAATCCATCTGTTAGATTCTATAGGGACAAATTATAATTTTTTTGCTAAAAAGTACATTTGCGCCCTGCACTGCATTTGGGATAGTAACATAGTAACATAGTTCATAAGGCCGAAAAAAGACATTTGTCCATCCAGTTCGGCCTGTCATCCTGCAAGTTGATCAAGAGGAAGGCAAAAAAAAAACTGTGAGGTAGAAGCCAATTTTCCCCACTTTACGGGAATAAAAATTCCTTCCCGACTCCAATCAGGCAATCAGAATAACTCCCTGGATCAACGACCCCTCTCTAGTAGCTATATCCTGTAATATTATTACTCTCCAGAAATACATCCAGGCCACTTTTGAATTCCTTTATTGTACTCACCATCACCACCTCCTCAGGCAGAGAGTTCCATAGTCTCACTGCTCTTACCATAAAGAATCCTTTTCTATGTTTGTGTACAAACCTTCTTTCCTCCAGATGCAGAGGATGTCCCTTCCTCACAGTCACAGTCCTGGGGATAAATAGATGATGGGATAGATATCTGTACTGACCCCTGATATATTTATACATAGTAATTAGATCTCCCCTCAGTCGTCTTTTTTCTAAAGTGAATAACCCTAATTTTGATAATCTTTCAGGGTACTGTAGTTGCCTCATTCCAGTTATTACTTTAGTTGCCCTCATCTGGACCCTCTCCAGCTCTGCTATGTCTGCCTTGTTCACAGGAGCCCAGAACTGTATACAGTACTCCATGTGTGATCTGACCTGCGATTTGTAAAGTGGTAGGACTATGTTCTTATCACGGGCATCTATGCCCCTTTTGATGCAACCCATTATCTTATTGGCCTTGGCACCAGCTGCTTGACACTGGTTTTTGCAGCTTAGTTTGCTGTTTATTAAAATTCCTAGATCCTTTTCCATGTCAGTGTTACCCAGTGTTTTATCATTTAGTATGTACGGGTGACTTGCATTATTCCTTCCCATGTGCATAACCTTACATTTGTCAGTGCTAAACCTCATCTGCTACTTATCTGCCCAAGCCTCCAATCTATCCAGATCCCTCTGTAGTAGTATACTGTCCTCTTCAGTGTTAATTACTTTACACAGTTTAGTGTCATCTGCAAAAATTGATATTTTACTATGCAAGCCTTCTACAAGATCATTAATAAATATATTGAAGAGAATAGGACCCAATAATGACCCCTGAGGTACCCCACTAGTGACAGTGACCCAATCTGAGTATGTACCCTTAATAACCACCCTCTGTTTTCTATCATTGAGCCAGTTACTTACCCACATACAGACATTTTCTCACAGTCCGAGCATTCTCATTTTATATACTAACCTTTTATGTGGTACAGTGTCAAATGCTTTGGAGAAGTCCAGATATACGACATCCATTGATTCGCCGCTGTCAAGTCTAGAACTTACCTCCTCATAGAAACTGATTAAATAAGTTTGGCATGACCGATCCCTCATGAAGCCATGCTGATATGGCGTCATTTGCTTATTTCCCTTGAGATGCTCTAAGATAGCATCTCTTTGAAAACCTTCAAACAGTTTACCCACAACAGATGTTAAACTTACCGGCCTATAGTTTCCGGGGTCTGTTTTTGGACCCTTTTTAAATATTGGCACCACATTTGCTATGCGCCAATCCTATGGGACATTCCCTGTCAGTATAGAGTCCGCAAATATCAGAAATAAGGGTTTGGCTTTGACATTACTTAATTCCCTTAGGATACGGTAGTGTATGCCATCCGGTCCTGGCGATTTGTCTATTTTAATCTTTTTAAGTCGCTGTTGTACTTATTCCTGTGTCAGACAGGACACTTTTAATGGGGAATTAATTTTTACATTCAGCATTTCGTCTGACAGTTTATTTTCCTCAGTGAATACATTAGAGAAAAAAATATTTAACAGCTTTGCTTTCTCCTCGTCGCTCTCTGCGACTCCCCTCTCATTACTCTTTAAAGGGCCGACACCTTCAGATTTATACTTTTTAACATTTATATAATTGAAGAACATTTTAGGGTTAGTTTTACTCTCTTTGGCAATTAATCTCTCGGTCTCTAGTTTGGCCGCTTTTATTAGTTTTTTTACATGTTCTATTTTTTTTCCTTATAGTTTTTCAGTGCTTCCGTGCTACCCTCCTGTTTAAGTGATTTATATGCTTTCTTTTTGTCATTTATTGCTTTCTTTACAGTTCTATTTATCCACATTTGTTTCCTTTTTGTTCCTTAACCTTTTATTCCCATACGGTATGTACCTCTCACAATGAGATTTTAGGATGCTTTTAAAGATATCTCATTTTGTGACTGTATTTTTATTTTTGAGGACTTTTTCCCAGTTAGTTAGGCCTATGGCCTCTCTTAGTTGGCTAAATTTAGCTTTTTTGAAGTTTGGTATTTTTGTTCCTTCCTGTAGAAACGCTCTTTTGAATGATAATTGGAAGGTTATTACTTTATGGTCACTATTTCCCAGGTTTCCCCGACCTGCACATCCGTTGTTCTGTCAGGCCTATTGGTTAATACTAAGTTCGGTATGGCCGTCCCTCTAGTCGGGTCCTGAACCAGTTGGGAGAGGTAATTGTCTTTGGTTTTTGCCAAGAACCTGTTTCCTTTATGAGATATACAAGTTTCAGTTTCCCAGTCTATATCTGGGTAGTTGAAGTCCCCAATAATAACCACCTCATTATGCTTTGCCACCTTGTCTATCTCGTTTAGTAGTAGATTTTCTGTGGACTCTGGTATATTATGTGGTTTATAGTAAACTCCTATTAGTAATTTATTATTGTTTTTAGCTCCATGTATCTCTACCCACAGTGACTCCACATGTTCATGTCCCTCACTTATATCTTCCTGGAGTGTGGGCTTTAGACAGGACTTTACATAAAGGCATTCCCTCCCCTCTCCGGTTTTGACGATCCTTTCTAAACAGACTGTAACCTTGTACATTAACTACCCAGTCATAGTTATTATCCAGCCAGGTCTCAGTTATTCCCACTATGTCATAGTTCTCCTCACACATCACTAATTCCAGCTCCCCAGTTTTATTAGTCAGGCTTCTGGCATTAGTATACATACATTTGAGAGGTTTATGTATATTTTAAAGAAAATCAGTTAAATCCATCTGTTAAACTGTGGGTGAAAAAATAATATTTTTTCCATAAAGTACCTTTGCGGCCTGCACTGCAAATCTGATAGTGAAATAGAATCAGTAAATCCTTCTTTTTCACTGTGGGTGAAAAAATCATATTTATTTTGCCAGAAAGTACCTTTGCGGCCTGCACTGCAAATCTGATAGT
Source organism: Bufo bufo (assembly GCF_905171765.1). Classification (NCBI taxonomy): domain Eukaryota; kingdom Metazoa; phylum Chordata; class Amphibia; order Anura; family Bufonidae; genus Bufo; species Bufo bufo. The sequence goes on from NC_053397.1 coordinate 179,260,030, forward strand.
GAAATAGAATCAGTGAATACAACTGGGACATTGTGAGTAAAATAAAACACTTTTTTTTGGCCATAAAGTACCTTTGCGACCTGCCCTGCAAATCTGATAGTGAAATAAAATCAGTAAATCCATCTGTTTAATTGCGGTTAAAAAAATATATAATTTTTTCCATAAAGTACCTTTGTGGCCTTTACTACATTTCTGACAGTCCAATACAAGCGTTAAATACTGCTGTTATATTCTGGTTTTAAAAAAACACCCATTTTGTGCAAGATACTACATTTGCGGCCTTTGCTACATTTCTGACAGTTCAATACAGCCTTTAAAGGGCTTCTGTCACCCCACAAAACTGATTTTTTTTTTTTTGGATAGTTACATTCCTTATAGCGTGATATAGGAGAATATAATCTTATCACTTACTTTCATGCGGCCGTTTCTTTAGAAAACGAAGTTTTATAATATGTAAATCCGGTCTCTACCAGCAAGTAGGGCGTCTACTTGCTGGTAGCCGCAGCAGAAAACCGCCCCCTCACCGTGTTGATTGACAGGGCCAGCCGGGATCTCCTCCTCCGGCCGGCCCTGTCAGTATTTCAAAAATCGCGCGCCTCTGTTCATTCGGCGCAGGCGCTCTGAAATGAGGAGGCTCGTCTCCTCAGAACTCCCTCAGTGCGCCTGCGCCGATGACGTCTTCTCTTTCGGTGATGTCATCGGCGCAGGCGCACTGAGGGAGTTCTGAGGAGACGAGCCTCCTCATCTCAGAGCGCCTGGCCGAATGAACAGAGGCGCGCGATTTTTGAAATACTGACAGGGCCGGCCGGAGGAGGAGATCCCGGATGGCCCTGTCAATCAACACGGCGAGGGGGCGGTTTTCTGCTGCGGCTACCAGCAAGTAGACGCCCTACTTGCTGGTAGAGACCGGATTTACATATTATAAAACTTTGTTTTCTAAAGAAACGGCCGCATGAAAGTAAGTGATAAGATTATATTCTCCTATATTGCGCTATAAGGAATGTAACTATCCAAAAAAAAAATAATCAGTTTTGTGGGGTGACAGAAGCCCTTTAAATACTGCTGTTAATTTGTGGTTTTAAAAAAAACACCCATTTTGTGCAAAATACTACATTTGCGGCCTTTGCTGCATTTCTGAGAGTCCAATACAACCAGTCAATACTGCTGTTACATTGTTGGTTGACAAATTCACATTTTTTGTGGTCGTGAAGTAATTGTATAAAATTCGCCTGTCACACTGTTGTGTAACCTCAATACATTTTTCCTCTTTATGACACCGGCACTGCCTTACTGTCAGTGAACTTAATTGTTGACTATTGGCGGTTACATTGGTGCCTGACATAATCCATCTGTTAGTTTGGTGGGTGAACGCAAAGAATGAGGAGAGCATCAAATAAGGGACGTGGCCCCATTCGTGGTGCTGCTGGTGTTGGTGGAGCTCCTGTTTCAGGGAGAGGACGTGGTCGATCTGTGCCAGCTACACGCACAAGTGAAACACCTTCCTCAGGTGCGAGTAGGCGACAGAACCTTCAGCGTTATTTGGTAGGGCTGAATGTGGCTCTATGAATGGTGAGGCCAGAACAAGTACAGGCGATAGTAGATTAGATGGCTGAAAGGGCCTCCAGTTCCTTCACATTGTCTCCCACCAGTCCCTTGCTGAAAGATCAGAGTGGGCACCTGCAGCCCATGGCCATCAGTCTTTCACCTCACCCCCTTGCAAATCAGCCAAGCAGTCTGAGCCCCAAGTCATGCAGCAGTCTCTTCTACTTTTTGATAACTCTGCTAGCAGGGTTTCCCAGGGCCATTCACCTATACCTGCCCCAGAAGTGGAAGAGATTGAGTGCACCAATGCCCAACCACTTATGTTTCAAGATGAGTACATGGGAGGACCAATCGCAGTACGTCTCGGATGATGACGAAATACAGGTGCCAACTGCTGTGGCTTTCTGCAGTGTGCAGACCGACAAGGAGGGCAGGGGTGAAGACTGGGTGGAAGATGATGTGAAGGACGATAAGGTCTTCGACCCCACATGGAATCAAGGTCATGCGAGTGACCTGTCTAGTTCGGAGGAAGAGGCGGTGGTCGCACAGAAGCACCAGCACAGCAAAAGAGGGAACAGGGTGCAAAACCGGAGCTGCCGTCCCCTAGACAGTACACCAAGGAGTTCCCTGGTGTGGCATTTCTTCAGACAATGTGCTGATGACAAGACACGAGTGGTTTGCATGCTGTGCAATCAGAGCCTGAAGCGAGGCATAAACATTCTAAACCTGAGCACAACCTGCATGACCAGGCATCTAAGTTCAAAAACCAAGAAAGGTCTTTGGCTCCTCCTGCTTCCTCTTCTGCTGCAGTCTCGGTCTCTTCATCCCCCTCTGGAGTGACAGTGGCACCTGCCTCCCCGCAAACAGAGGATGTGCCAGCAACACCACCACCTGGGTCACCAAGCATCTCCACAATGTCCCATGGAAGCATTCAGCTGTCTATCTGCCAAACACTGGAGTGAAAGAGGAAGTACCCCTCTACCCACCCGTGGTCCCTGGCCCTGAATGCCAGCATTTCAAAATTCCTGGCCTTTGAAATGCTGTCATTCCGTCTGGTGGAGACAGAGTTTTAAAAGGCTTATGGCGATGGCTGTCCCACAGTACGTCGTGCCCTGCTGCCACTACTTTTCCAGGCAAGCCATCCCTTCCCTGCAAAACTAAGTGGGGGACAAAATCAGGAGTTCACTGCGCAATGCCATCTTTAGCAAGGTCCACCTAACTATGGATAAGTGGACCAGTAAGCATGGTCAAGGACGTTACATCTCCCTAACAGCACACTGGGTAAATGCAGTGGCTGCTGGGCCTGAGGCGGATAGCAGTTTGGCTTATGTCCTTCCACCGCCGAGGATTGCAGGGTGTTTCTCTTTGCCTCCTGTTGCTTCCTCCTCCTACTCCGCTTCCTCATCCTCTACCGCTTCCTCATCCGGTCAGCGTAACACCTTCACCACCAACTTCAGCACAGCCAGGGGTAAACGACAGCAGGCAGTATTGAAACTTATCTGTTTTTGAGTACTCCACCAACATGGCCAGTGCCAATGACGCAATTTTCAGCGTTACTATCTCACTTCTATGCCTCCTTGAAAAAACGCTTCGGGCGATGATGGAAGAGGATGTGGCACAGGAAGAGGAGGAAAAGGGATCATTTACAAGGGTTTCAGGCCAGTCATTCACAAGTGGCTCCGAGTGTGGGTTCCAGCACCAGCATACGCCAGGTACACAATTGTCCAGCCAGGGCACAGTTATGGAGGATGACGAGGTGGAGGAGGAGGAAATGGAGGAGGGGGAACCGTGTTCACAGCAGGGTGGCTCCCAAATCAGCTCATGGCCATCACTGGTGTGTGATTAAATGGCCAAAGAGAAAAGGGGAGAAGGCGCTCATAGGTGGTGGTTGACAAGATATTTTGTTATTTGTTCCTAGCCAGAGTGAGTGGTTGCTACTCACCTTGGTTAGGTTGTGCTTTTGGTAGTGCAGTTCTGGTGGAGGTAAAATCGTGGGGTGATGTGGGTTGGTGCAGCCGATTAACGTCCAAGTTGACCATGGGCGGGAGCCAAGCCGCCACTTTGGTGCGAATTGTGGTGTATGGGGAGGGGGCTCGTCTGCACTGGGTTCATGCAGTGAGCGGGTGGACACAAGGCGCAATTCACAACCCAGTTGAGGATACAAAGTATTTTATTTTTTTTGATTAGCAAAGACGACGCGTTTCGGGGTACGCAGACCCCTTTATCAAGTCTAAAAAGAACAACACAAAATTTGATGGTATAATATGTATAAAATTATACAATTAAAAATGAAAATGAGTGTAAATATATATATAAAAATATAAAAATATGAATGAACGGGTCCATAAGTATAAATGGACGAATCAGTGGGTAAAATAATTTTGTTTGGTTAAAACAAAGACGAGAAAGTTGTATATGCATAAATATAAATATAAATAAATATAAGCTTGCGTATAGAGCGTATAAAATGATATAATAATAATAATAAAAAAGGATAAATGAATAAATACATATATGCAAACGGATGTGAATTTCTTCAAATCTGAGCAGGTGTATGTGGTGCTGGGTAGTTCTATTTGGTCTGAGTTTCGACTAGGGATGATTAATGCATAGAAAAAGAGTTTTTTCAAAAGACAAATGTATTTCTGGATGGGTATGTGAGTATGTCAGAGATACTGTGTATGGGTCATATATTGTATAATAAGTACCTGTATCCTTGTCACCGTAGGCTAATTGGAGGTCACTCTTGTTGGAGATCCCTTATTTGGGGGGTGTACGGCGGTCCGCACTGCTGTGATGGGTGATAAAGTGATGTTTAGTAGGGTGGCGTTTACATATAGAGATGGGAGGGACAGAATCAGCAAGGGGTTCCTGTATAGAAGAGGGTGGATGAGAGAATGTAATTCTACTGGTTGGGCTATGTTTCATGGTTGGTTAGATGGTTCAGGTGGGAATTAGTTGCTGGGGGACGTGGATGGGTGGCAGGTGTGGGGAGAGTCACTGTGGGTGATATAAGGCATGGATCCGGGTTTGATGCAGAATGCAGATAGGCACTGGGCAGTGAATGGTGAACAGTGATGGTGTGTTTGGGATGTGGGGGGTGGCAGTGGTTGCTGGGTGGCGGTGACGTGATATATAGAGATGGAAGGGACAGGATCAGCAAGAGGTTCCTATACAGTGAAGGGTTGGTGAGAGAAAGTGATTCTACTGGTTGGGCTGTGTAGCATGGTATGTATGATGGTTCAGGTGGGAGTTGTTAGCTGGGGGGCGTGAATGGGTAGCAGGTTGGGGAGAGTAACTGTGAGTGATACAAGGCTAGGATCCGGGCTGGGTGCAGATTGCAATAGGCAATGAGCAGTGGACAATGATGTGGGGGATAGTAGTGGTTACCTTGGTGATGCGGCCGGTGAGTGTCCTCCAGTGGTAGCGCTTCTGCACGTGTAGCCAGTGGTGTGCAGAAGCGCGCTCTATCCAGGGGTTATGAGGGCGGGGGTGGGGGCGTGGCCGGGGCGTGTGTGGTAGGGGGTAGGCGGTGATCACTGTTGGTGGAGGAAGGATTGTGTTCGCTGGAGCGGGGGGCGGGGCTTGGCACGGTGGGCGGAGCGGTGGGCGTGATGGGGAGCCGGACCTGAGTGCCTGGGTATGTGTTGTGGTGGTGGGCGGGGCGGCGTTGCGGTGCAACAGCGGGCTGGAGGGGGTGTGGCTGAGGTCCATAGGAGCCGGTGGTGGGGGCGGGCGTGGAGGACATGGGAGGAGCGGGGCATGTTGCTAGGGATGCAGCCGGGTTGTTCGGACTGTGGAATGGGTGTTTGGCCTGCCGTGTGAGGGGCTGGTGGATGCCGATGTTGGGGTGTGTATATGTACTGGGGGAGGGGGGGGGGGAAATTCGGCTCGTGTATCGGTGGGTGGGGGTAGGAGTCTGTGTGACTGGGCGGCCAGAGGTGGGCGTGATGTGGGGGGGCGGTCCCATAGCTGGTGATGCTGGGCGGCCGATGCAGTGGTGACTGCTGTTGCGATGTTTTGGCAGAGGGTGGATGAATGTTGTGGGCTGGCCAATGAAGGGGGACTGGCATGGGTGGATGAGGGGGGACTGGCTTGATTTGGGGGGTTCTGGAGTGGTGGGAGGGGACTTGTGTAAGGAGGATGGCTGGGGGTAGTGGTGGGTGCTGTAGGGTGTGGAGGGGAGGTATAGGGGTGTGGATGTGGATGAAATGTGTGGTGTGATGAGCGTATTGGGGTATTGCCTGGAGGTGTTGGAGTAACTGGAACGGGGATGGGGACGCGGACCAATTGGTTGGTGTGGGGGGGCAGTGTGCAGGGTGGACTGGAAGTCCGGATGGAGGGTCCCGCTGGGAAGGAAGTTGGATGAGGGGCCGAGTGTCAGCGGGGCGGTGGGTCCTGGTGTCAACCACCACCTATGAGCGCCTTCTCCCCTTTTCTCTTTGGCCATTTAATCACTGTATTGTCCCGAACCTTCGGGTAAAGAGTGCTAAACCCACTCAGAGATACGGCGGCTCTAGGTCCCAACCAAAGGAACCCACCACTGACAACCACCAAGAATGGACTACTGCGAACACCGTCTACACGAACGGAAGAAACTTTCCAGCATATGGACCGAAACAGAGACCACCAGAAGCCCTGCCAAGTGCACAACAATGGGGGAACCCGTTAAAGAGACGGAAGCCAAAAAGACCTAGCGAATCTATTTTTTCGCCTGGAATCCACTCTCAAAGAAGAAACACAACACCATTTGGACTGGATCCTTCTAGAGACTTACCTCAGCGAGTCTCTGGTCCCAAGAGGACTTCGCCTAAGATTCAAAAGCCCTTTTCTTAACGATCCAGACTTTACAAAAGACTGGAACAATTACCTCTTAGAATGTGCCCGTGGCATGATCACACGCCTAGTAACAAAAAGAGAATCCCTCTGCCACAACCTCAAAGACACAATACAAATACACACCAAACTACTTCTAACACACAAATCTCACACAGACTACATCAGACTAAACAGACAGACCACAGGTAGACTAATACAACATGAGTGTGAACTCATTGAGAAAAAAACAGCCAAACTCAAAAGAGATAGAACCGACTTCCAGAACAATAATATCCACTTCTGGTCCAAAAACACGGACGTCAGAACCATCAACAAAAACACCAGCACCAAACCGAACCTCACTAAGAAAGAAAAAGACGCTCTGAAAGAACTAAGCACTAACGATAACATCATAATAAGGAGTGCGGACAAAGGAGGCGGAATTGTACTGCAAAAGAAATCTGACTACATCAAAGAAGCACACAGGATCCTGGAAGACACCTCTTATTACAAACCCCTCACCTTTAACCCTCTCACCGAGGAGATAAAGGAACTCGGAACACTATCAAAACAAGCTGAAGACAACCATGTACTAAACAAAAAAGAAAGGGAATTCATCACCATTGATCACCCAACCACAGCAACATTTTACCACTTACCGAAAGTCCACAAAAACATCAAAAACCCGCCAGGAAGACCCATCATATCAGGGATCAACTCCCTGACTAGTAACCTCTCACACTACGTCGACCTTTTCTTACAGAAGCATGTCACTAACCTCCGTTCTCACCTTAGAGATTCCGCCCAACTTATTTCCTTACTAAAGGATATCAAATGGAACCCCTCGTACCGCTGGATGACACTAGACGTAGCATCCCTATACTCAAACATTCCGCACGAAGCAGGTATCACTACATCTCAATATTACCTAGATACGGATAACCAACTCTCTTCAGAACATAAGACATTTATCACAGACGCCATCCGTTTCATCCTAACCCACAATGTGTTCAACTTCGAAAACTGTCTGTATAAACAGCAGAAGGGGACCGCTATGGGGGCGCGTTTCGCGCCGAGTTACGCTAACCTCTACATGGGACGTTTTGAAGAACAACTAATCTACAATAATCACAACTGGAACGACATGATCATCTTCTACAAACGATACATCGACGACCTCATCATAATCTGGGGAGGAAGCAATAAAGAGGCAGAAGCATTCATTACACACCTCAACACCAACACCTGGAACCTCACCTTCACAGCCAACATCTCAACCACTTCAATCGAATACCTGGATCTACTCCTATTCCCCTGCAATGAAAATATCCAAACCAAAACCTTCTTCAAAAAAGTGGACGGAAACAACTATCTGGACTTTAGGAGCGCGCACTACAGAAAATGGAAGAACAACATTCCATACTGCCAATTTAAACGAATAAGGAGGAACTGTTCTACCAAAGAGGACTTCATTACCCAAAGCAAGATCCTACAGAACAGATTTATGAACAAAGGATACCCGAGTAAGATCGTTGAGAACGCTTTCTCCCGGGCAAACAACCTAAGCCAAGACGAATGCCTGATGATCAAAACCAAACCAAAAGAAACAGAAACTACAAATCCGTACAAAACATCACTGATCACCACCTACAACACTAACCACGAAACCCTAAGGAAGATCCTGATGAAACACTGGCACATTTTAACTAATGATCCATACCTCAAACCCAACATACCACAGAGACCACAAATCACATTCAGAAAAGCAAAGTCGCTAAAAAACATCCTGGCCCCAAGCAAACTGAAAAAGAAAAAAACAGCCTCACTCAATACTATCAGTGGGACCCCTGCCCCTGTTGGCAGCTTCAGATGTGGCCACACTCTGTGTAAATGCTGTACCAACATTTCTAACAAAACACAGACCTTTAGGAGCAAAACTACTGGCGAAGACTTCAAAATAAACAATTTCATCAACTGTGCAACATCATACGTGATTTACTTATTGGAGTGCGATTGCGGTTTACAGTACGTTGGCAGGACAATCCAGGCCCTAAGGGAACGTATCAACAAACATAGATCCAACATCACCAAGGGATACCTAAAACATAGCGTCTCCAGACACTTCCTGGCTACTCACAACCAGGACCCCTCCAAACTATCCATCACCCCCATAGAACACATTGAGGCCCATTGTCCAGACAGATACAGGACCCTCCAAAGACGTGAGATGTTTTGGATATTCAAGCTCCACACACTTGAACCCAATGGACTAAACGAGAGCATAGAAACACAGTGTTTTTAGTACCCACGCTATCATGTCCCACCCCGCCCCCCTCTACTCCAGTTCCACACTCTCCCACGCCTCCATAACACAACAAGACACTCAATCTGACCCCAGGACCCACCGTCCCGCTGACACTCGGCCCCTCATCCAACTTCCTTCCCAGCGGGACCCTCCATCCGGACTTCCAGTCCACCCTGCACACTGCCCCCCCACACCAACCAATTGGTCCGCGTCCCCATCCCCGTTCCAGTTACTCCAACACCTCCAGGCAATACCCCAATACGCTCATCACACCACACATTTCATCCACATCCACACCCCTATACCTCCCCTCCACACCCTACAGCACCCACCACTACCCCCAGCCATCCTCCTTACACAAGTCCCCTCCCACCACTCCAGAACCCCCCAAATCAAGCCAGTCCCCCCTCATCCACCCATGCCAGTCCCCCTTCATTGGCCAGCCCACACCATTCATCCACCCTCTGCCAAAACATCGCAACAGCAGTCACCACTGCATCGGCCGCCCAGCATCACCAGCTATGGGACCGCCCCCCCCATCACGCCCACCTCTGGCCGCCCAGTCACACAGACTCCTACCTCCACCCACCGATACACGAGCCGAATTCCCCCCCCCCTCCCCCAGTACATATACACACCCCAACATCGGCATCCACCAGCCCCTCACACGGCAGGCCAAACACCCATTCCACAGTCCGAACAACCCAGCTGCGTCCCTAGCAACATGCCCCGCTCCTCCCATGTCCTCCACGCCCGCCCCCACCACCGGCTCCTATGGACCTCAGCCACACCCCCTCCAGCCCGCTGTTGCACCGCAACGCCGCCCCGCCCACCACCACAACACATACCCAGGCACTCAGGTCCGGCTCCCCATCACGCCCACCGCTCCGCCCACCGTGCCAAGCCCCGCCCCCCGCTCCAGCGAACACAGTCCTTCCTCCATCACCAGTGATCACCGCCTACCCCCTACCACACACGCCCCGGCCACGCCCCCACCCCGCCCTCATAACCCCTGGATAGAGCGCGCTTCTGCACACCACTGGCTACACGTGCAGAAGCGCTACCACTGGAGGACACTCACCGGCCGCATCACCAAGGTAACCACTACTATCCCCCACATCATTGTCCACTGCTCATTGCCTATTGCAATCTGCACCCAGCCCGGATCCTAGCCTTGTATCACTCACAGTTACTCTCCCCAACCTGCTACCCATTCACGCCCCCCAGCTAACAACTCCCACCTGAACCATCATACATACCATGCTACACAGCCCAACCAGTAGAATCACTTTCTCTCACCAACCCTTCACTGTATAGGAACCTCTTGCTGATCCTGTCCCTTCCATCTCTATATATCACGTCACCGCCACCCAGCAACCACTGCCACCCCCCACATCCCAAACATACCATCACTGTTCACCATTTACTGCCCAGTGCCTATCTGCATTCTGCATCAAACCCGGATCCATGCCTTATATCACCCACAGTGACTCTCCCCACACCTGCCACCCATCCACGTCCCCCAGCAACTAATTCCCACCTGAACCATCTAACCAACCATGAAACATAGCCCAACCAGTAGAATTACATTCTCTCATCCACCCTCTTCTATACAGGAACCCCTTGCTGATTCTGTCCCTCCCATCTCTATATGTAAACGCCACCCTACTAAACATCACTTTATCACCCATCACAGCAGTGCGGACCGCCGTACACCCCCCAAATAAGGGATCTCCAACAAGAGTGACCTCCAATTAGCCTACGGTGACAAGGATACAGGTACTTATTATACAATATATGACCCATACACAGTATCTCTGACATACTCACATACCCATCCAGAAATACATTTGTCTTTTGAAAAAACTCTTTTTCTATGCATTAATCATCCCTAGTCGAAACTCAGACCAAATAGAACTACCCAGCACCACATACACCTGCTCAGATTTGAAGAAATTCACATCCGTTTGCATATATGTATTTATTCATTTATCCTTTATTATTATTATTATATCATTTTATACGCTCTATACGCAAGATTATATTTATTTATATTTATATTTATGCATATACAACTTTCTCATCTTTGTTTTAACCAAACAAAATTATTTTACCCACTGATTCGTCCATTTATACTTATGGACCCGTTCATTCATATTTTTATATTTTTATATATATATTTACACTCATTTTCATTTTTAATTGTATTTTTATACATATTATACCATCAAATTTTGTGTTGTTCTTTTTAGACTTGATAAAGGGGTCTGCGTACCCCGAAACGCGTCGTCTTTGCTAATCAAAAAATAAAAAATACTTCGTATCCTCAACTGGGTTGTGAATTGCGCCTTGTGTCCACCCGCTCATTGCATGAACCCAGTGCAGACGAGCCCCCTCCCCATACATCACTGGTGTGTGGCTGGGGGGATACAGAGGACACAGACGATACACCTCCCACAGAGGACAGCTTGTCGTTGCCTCTGGGCAGCCTGGCACAAATGAGCGATTACATGCTGCAGTGTCTCCACAATGACCGCTGAGTAGGCCACATTCTAACTTGTGCTGATTACTGGGTGGCCACGCTGCTGGATCCCCGTTACAAGGACAACGTACCGTCCTTAATTCCGTCACTGGAGAGTTATTGTAAGATGGGCGAGTACAAGCGCACGCTGGTAGATGCGCTGCTGATTGCATTCCCACCTGACAGCGGGGGCACAGTGGAAGCACAAGGCGAAGGCAGAGGAGGAGGAAGAGGTCGCCAACACAGCTGGGGCACCACCAGCACCTCAGAAGGCAGGGTTAGCATGGCCGAAATGTGGAAAAGCTTTGTCAGCACGCCACAACAACCAGCACCACCAGCTGATATGGAACGTCTTAGCAGGAGGCAGCATTTCAGCAATTTGGTGGAGCAGTATGTGTGCTCACGCCTACACGTACTGAATGATGGGTTTGCCCCCTTAAACTTCTGGGTCTCCAAATTGGGCACATGGCCTGATCTTACCCTTTGCGCCTTGGAGGTGCTGTCCTGCCCTGCAGCCAGTGTATTGTCTGAATGTTTGTTTAGCACGGCAGGAGGGGGTTATCAAAGGGAAGCGCAGCCGCCTGTCCACAGAAATGTGGACAAGCTCATGTTCATTAAAATGAACCAGGCATGGATCCCTCAGGACTTGTCCGTACCTTGTGTAGAATAGACATGTATACCGGTCTCAGCCATTGTTTAACTCCAGCGCACTTTCTCTTTGATTTATTTTTTATATTTCCCAATGTTTTGTGGTCTACCCAAATTTGAACAAAAAAAATAAAAGAATAAAATAAAATAAAAAACAAAACAAAAAAACTGTGTTGGCTACCTCCTTCTCCTCCACCGCCGCTTCCACCTACACCACCACATCCACCGCCTCCTCAACCTCCTACTCCATATGGACCTCTTCCTCCTAGATCAAGATTATTATTTTTTATTTTTATGGATTTTATGTTATTTCCCTATCCACATTTGTTTGCAGAGAACTTGCCATGCTCTTAACCACATTTTGCTGCCTTTTGCAGCCCTCTAGCCCTTTCCATGACTTTTTTAGAGCCATTTTAGTGCTCCAAAGTTTGGGTCCCCATTGACTTCAATGGGGTTCGGGTTCGGGGTCAAGTTCGGGTCAATTTCGGGTCCCGACCTCGAACTTTTTTGCGAACCCAAACATCTAGATGTCCGCACAACTCTACACTCCACAAGAGGGCTTTAGAACATATAACTGCACCACTGAACGGCAAATAGGACATAATTTTTTTCCACTTATACACTCCACAAAAGGCTTTAGAACATATAACTGCACCTCAAAACAGTAAATATAATTTTATTTTTTCCACATATACACTTCACAAAAGGCTTTAGAATATATAACTGCACTGCTAAACGGCAAATATATTTTTATTTTTTCCACTTATACACTCCACAAAAGGCTTTAGAACATATAACTGCACCGCTTAACGGCAAATATATTTTTCTTTTTTTCACTTATACACTCCACAAAAGGGCTTTAGAACATATAACTGCATCGCTGAACGGCAAATCGATTTTTCTTTTTTCCACTGATTCACGACACAAAAGGCTTTAGAACATATAATAACTGCACCACTGAACGGCAAATATATTTTTCTTTTGCACTAATACACAACAAAAAGTGTATTAACTTGTATAAAGTATATTTGTAAATTTTAACTGGTTGATATGAGAATTTGTATATTTGTTTCAGAAAATAATAAAGGATTTAAAAAAATAAAATAAATACACAACAAAAAGGGCTTTATAACATATAACTGCATCACTGAACGTCAAATAGGCCCTTATTTTTTTCCACTTATACATGACATAAAAGGCTTTAGAACATATAACCGCACCGCTGAGCATCAAATATATTTTTCTTTTTTCCACATATACACTCCACAAAAGGTTTTTGAATATATAACTGCACCGCTGAACTTCAAATATATTTTTCTTTTTCCACTTATACACTCCACAAAAGGATTTAGAACATATAACTGCACCGCTGAACGGCAAATATATTTTGCTTTTGCCACTAATACATGACAAAAAGGGCATTAGAAAATATAACTGCACTGCTATACAGAAAATATATTTTACTTTTGCCACTAATACATGACAAAAAGGGCTTTAGAACATATAACTGCACCGCTGAACGGCAAATCAATTTTTTTTGTGCCACTAATAAACACCAAAATACATGACAAAAAAATGTGCCACTAATACATGACAAAAAATGCTTTAGAACATATAACTGCACCGCCCAAGGGCAAATAAGACGTACAAATATTTCCTTATAATAAACCCTGTAAATGGCTGTATCAAATAGAACTTGCACCCCAATAACAAGAACGGTTTGCTGGAATTAGAGAGCTGTATAATGACAATTTGGATCCTCAGTCCGTGCAGCAAGGTGTAATAGGAATATTCCTATTTTTAATTTTTTTGGGTACTTAAAACGCTTTATTACAAGAAAAGCAGACAAACTCAATAAATGATAAATAAGTGCAATGATAAATCCAAAATCTAACTATACACACATTTCATGAGCAGCATGATCCAGCACGATTCTGCAAAACACTGATGAAAAACATTGCTTGTACAATAACACTATCAATGGAATTCGGTCAGGTTTGCTAATACAGGTTTCAATGTTTCTCGAAATATGAAAATTGACAAGTGCTATCATTCTGTTTTCTAAGGGTATTCTGATTCTCACATGGGTTAGATTCATGGCTGTCAGGTCCCACTGGGCTTGAGGAGGTCCACTGTGCTTAAATTGCAACATTTCCAAGCTGATTAAAGCCCATTGGGACTTCCTTCAGTCAGTGGTCCACATATACTCACCTAAAGAATTATTAGGAACACCATACTAATACGGTGTTGGACCCCCTTTTGCCTTCAGAACTGCCTTAATTCTAAGTGGCATTGATTCAAGAAGGTGCTGATAGCATTCTTTAGAAATGTTGGCCCATATTGATAGGATAGCATCTTGCAGCTTATGGAGATTTGAAGGATGCACATCCAGGGCACGAAGCTCCCGTTCCACCACATCCCAAAGATGCTCTATTGGGTTCAGATCTGGTGACTGTGGGGGCCATTTTAGTACAGTGAGCTCATTGTCATGTTCAAGAAACCAATTTGAAATGATTCGAGCTTTGTGACATGGTGCATTATTATCCTGCTGGAAGTAGCCATCAGAGGATGAATACATGTTCTCATTCTGTTTACGCCAAATTCGGACTCTACCATTTGAATGTCTCAACAGAAATCGAGACTCATCAGACCAGGCAACATTTTTCCAGTCTTCAACAGTCCAATTTTGGTGAGCTCGTGCAAATTGTAGCCTCTTTTTCCTATTTGTAGTGGAGATGAGTGGTACCCGGTGGGGTCTTCTGCTGTTGAAGCCCATCCGCCTCAAGGTTGTGCGTGTTGTGGCTTCACAAATGCTTTGCTGCATACCTCGGTTGTAACGAGTGGTTATTTCAGTCAACGTTGCTCTTCTATCAGCTTGAATCAGTCGGCCCATTCTCCTCTGACCTCTAGCATCCACAAGGCATTTTTGCCCACAGGACTGCCGCATACTGGATGTTTTTCCCTTTTCACACCATTCTTTGTAAACCCTAGAAATGGTTGTGCGTGAAAATCCCAGTAACTGAGGAGATTGTGAAATACTCAGACCGGCCCGTCTGGCACCAACAACCATGCCACGCTCAAAATTGCTTAAATCACCTTTCTTTCACATTCTGACATTCAGTTTGGAGTTCAGGAGATTGTCTTGACCAGGACCACCCCCCTAAATGCATTGAAGCAACTGCCATTTGATTGGTTGACTAGATAATTGCATTAATGAGAAATAGAACAGGTGTTCCTAATAATTCTTTAGGTGAGTGTATATAATGCATTATTATGCTATATGCACTATTTGCACTATCTAGGCTATATATATGTATGGTCTCCTTAATAGTTATATGCGCAATGAATGGAGAGTTCCAGTTCAAACTTGTGCCGCAGTGAGCTGCTTGTGTTCCGGTGTGGAACGCATTATGTGATCATGCCCCGCTGTTCTCGCGGGATCTACAGCTGGCCTTTTTCCTGACGTGGGAGGAGACTGCGTCGGCTGGTTTGGGGCTGGTGCGCTCCACGGTGGACCGCATGCCGGACATCCGGTATGGCCGGCGCGGTCCCCCGTGGAGTGATCTGCCTCTGCCAACCGCCGCAGGATCACTATATAGGTTGCGGCCATGAGTTACCCTCTCTGTACTTGACTTGTGTCTCTCCCTCTCCATATTATGACATGTGTGAACAGTATGAATGTATGAGTGTCCGGACACTGACTGGACCGGAAGTGATCTGGTGCGTATCGCGCATCGCACTTCCGGTTCCTGTCCCTGGGCGTTTGTTTGCAGTTCATGTGCTCCTAATTTACCTAATTTGCAGACTATATATGATCAGTGTATACACACCACCACTATCCCTTGAGAAAGCGACCGCAAAACACGTATTGGGATCCAGGACTGTCTTGGTCTGTATTTATTTTGACTGCATTTATCTCCCCTATGTGATTTTGTAAGTTGTGGCACTATGCACTATATATATATATCAAATGTGGGCTGTGATTTATTATTCCTTTCTCACAGCCCAGGTTTTTTTAATTGCAAGTTATATGTACTATAATGTGACAGACCTGTGGATATCTATCATGTGTGATTTAATGCTGCTAATGTATATGGATCTCTATGTTTTATACAAGTGTATGTCCAATAAAAATTTTGTGATTCTATATTACATGCTGTTCTGAGTCTAGTTTTGGGTATTTAATTATAGGATGCTAGTTTAATGTCAGTCATAGTAAGTAATAAGGGAGACTTTAATGGGATCAAACCGTATCCATAAGAAGCTTGAAGTTGTAAAAGAGTGAGGGATCTCACGGCAGCCTTAAGGGAAGTCATACCCCGGAAAGCATCAGAGCTTAGATTGTATAGGTTGCACCCATGCGTCCTTTGTCTACAAAAAAAGAGGAGGATGAATTAAACAAGAACTAAAACAATAACACAATTGCAATAATGCAAAACACAATAGTGACAGCATTATGAAGCCTAAAGGCTTAACTTTGGGGGGGAAGAAGGGTTTTACCCAAATAAAGGGACTTGCTGTAAGTTGGGACTAAGTGATAGAGAAAATCAGATACATTAAGAGGTGTGGGGAGGGGAAGGGAATGGAGATCTCAGGATAAGGAGAAAGACCTTAGAGGGAGAGAGGTCAGGGAGAAGATTTGATAGCGGGGTGGATAATGGAGATATACAGACTGTGGTGGTTTTCAAATATCCTTGGTGAAGAGAGAGTGGGTAAGATTTAAGAAGTGGACCAAAGAATCTTCTTAGAAGTCAGAATGCCACTGCGTCTCTTCGTTCGCTGTTACCTTGGGGTGTTGGCTATTTCCCAGGGGATCACTTTTGGTAGTTCAGGGAGAGAGGCGATGTCAGAAACTGCATCCCAATTTGCAATATCCAGAGGAGGAATGTCCATCGTAGAAAGGACTTCTTGAAGGTTTGCATAGGAGGAGATCCTGTTGTTTCTTCCAAAGTATGTGAAAGCCAGGGCAAAAGGAAAAGTCAATCTATATGGGATATTCTTGTCGTTAAGACGGTCAGCAAGTGGCTTGAGCAATCTCCTTTTGTGTAAGGTGATCTGAGATATGTCCTGGTATATTGACATAGGACTGTCACCAAATGTAATGTTGTGTGCAGACCTAGCTGCAGCGAGGATTTTTTCTTTATCCAAGAAGTTCAGAAAGCGACAAATGATGTCTCTGGGAGGCTCAGAGTCCTTAGGCTTTTGTCTGAGGGCTCTGTGGGCCCTTTCTATGATTATGGTTGAAGATTCATTGTTTCCCAGGAGGGATTCAGAGACTTGTTTAATGGTAGGTATAATCTCCTCATTTGACACCACTTTAGGTATTCCTCTGAACCGGAGATTGTTTCTCCGACTGCGATTCTCTTGGTCCTCCATTGCTGAGTATAGTAAGTTAATGTGCTGTTGGCAGACTGAGAGGGATTGTGACATGGCTGAGCCATGTTGCAAGGCTGCAGCCTGAGCAACCTCCAGGGTTTCTACCCTGTGGCCTATGTGTTGAATTTCCTGTGTCAGGACCGAGAGCTCCTGTTTCAGGGGGAGCAGGGCTTCTGCCAGGGCTTGCTTGATGAAGCGTCTGGACACAGGTAGGGAGCGAG
Organism: Bufo bufo; assembly: GCF_905171765.1. Classification (NCBI taxonomy): domain Eukaryota; kingdom Metazoa; phylum Chordata; class Amphibia; order Anura; family Bufonidae; genus Bufo; species Bufo bufo. The sequence continues at coordinate 179,277,461 of NC_053397.1, forward strand.
GGCACTCCGGTTCACCTCCATTGCTATCTCCCTTTGACGGACCTCCTTCCATGTCTCCGGGAGCGCGTTCCTCCATCGGCTCCATCTTGGATTCTTTGGCGGCCGGCGCTCAGGTTTGCTTTTTCAGAAATTTCGCCATGCCCGCTCCCGAGTTATTCGCCCTGGGTATTGTGGCAGGGTCAGTGGGTCTTGGTCCTCCGATCTTAACCATTTTGTGGGTCTCTCTGCTCACGTAAGCGGGTCCCGCAGCTGGTCAGTGCACGGAGCTCAGCTAAGTGCGGCCATACAGCTCAGGTGCTAGCTCTGCCCCCCAGGATTGTTCCTATTATCTAGGCTGTAACCTGCCATACTGAACCCTGTTCTACATAAATGCTGTGGAATGATTCCTCCCAATCCTTTTCCTACACCTTGAATAATCTTACCCTGAACTTGTAAACAGTTTTTTTAGCACAATGAAGTTTTTCCTAGCACTGTCCCTAGTGTCTGCTGACGTCTCTCCCTGCACTAAGTACACTGGAAAATGTCAGAATCCAAGATGGCTGAGGCTATTTATAGGGCTGTGACATCACAGGGCTGGCTGGCTGTTGATTGGCTGCATGCATGGCATTATGGGTGATCCCGCTTTCCCAGAGTTCCTTGCCCCATGTCCTCCCACGTGCAGAAGCCATTTTAGGAAAAAATGCAAATTGTTACCACGAAGCGTGATGAAATTTGGATTCAGTGCGATTCGAATTTTTCCTGAAATTCGGATCGAATTCCACTTCGTCAACTTCGATTCGCTCATCTCTAATTATAATTGTTAAGTTAATACTATTATATGATCTGCACTATAGAATAAACTTTGAGAAAAGACAAATACTTAATTTTTTTACATAATCTCCAGACCTTTCAATCCACTTTGTCCAACTGTCAACAAGCTTTCATATTCCCTCATTAAAAAAATGTTTTAGGCTGAGTTGTGAGCCACAAATGCAGCGCTGTCTTCGCCTCTTCATCAGACATGAATCCTCTGCTAATTTGCAAATGATTGGCCATGTTAGTCAGTCTCTCTTCTATCCAACAGAATCGGTTAACGTATAATCGCAATGTTGTCATCAATGTGGACGAGTATTCAGCTCCTGCTTCATAGCTGACACATCTGCAACCTTCCTTGAACTTCTCTACCCTGTCATACACACTTGTTTGCAACAAAACACTTTCTTCATACTGTGCACAAAGTTTTCAATAAATATTGTCAGCAGAAACATCCTCAAACCACATAAAACAAAGTTGCTCTTCTTTCATGCTGATCGCCAGTGGGGTAGCCATTGTTTCTCACACTGACACAAATGAACTTACGTAACACATTCGAATATGCTAAGTAGTGATCAGGGAGGTTATGTCCAGAAATGATGTATTTGTCTTTTCTGAAAGTCTATAAAAAAAAATGTTTACAGCCAGAGTGCAAACAATTTTTGACTTACCCTCATATAATGGTTTTGTATATGCAAATAAAGCATGGCTGAACTAGGTACGAAATTCTGAGCATACACTTACACTATTTACTACAGTATACTTATGCTACATGTCACTATTATTTTTGGTTTTCTGATTAAATGGTTTACAAATCGCATATAAGTTCAGATATTTTTTTAAAGAAAAATATATTTTTTTAAATATCTCTTCCATGAAAACATAATTTATCATAATTAGAGATGAGCAAAGTTTTTAAAAATTCAATTCAGATGCTTCGCTGAATTTTTCAAAAAATGTTGCTTTGTTCCAAATTAATTAGTCACAAGGGGCCAGATTTATCATTACTCTGACAGCTCTCTCCACTTTCACATATGGCTAAAGTCAGTTTTAGCCAAGTCAGATTTATGATCGGCCCTTTAAGGCCTCATGCACACGACCGTTGTGTGCACCCGTGGCCGTTGTGCCGTTTTCCGTTTTTTTTCGCGGACCCATTGACTTTCAATGGGTCCGTGGAAAAATCGGAAAATGCACCGTTTTGCAGCCGCATCCGTGATCCGTGTTTCCTGGCCGTGAAAAAAATATGACCTGTCCTATTTTTTTCACGGCCAACGGTTCACGGACCCATTCAAGTCAATGGGTCCGTGAAAGAACACGGATGCACACAAGATTGGCATCCGTGTCCGTGATCCGTGGCCGTAGTTTAGTTTTTATACAGACGGATCCGAAGATCCGTCTGCATAAAAGCTTTTTCAAAGCTGAGTTTTCACTTCGTGAAAACTCAGAACCGACAGTATATTCTAACACAGAAGCGTTCCCATGGTGATGGGGACGCTTCTAGTTAGAATACACTACAAACTGTGTACAAGACTGCCCCCTGCTGCCTGGCAGCACCCGATCTCTTACAGGGGGCCGTGATCAGCACAATTAACCCCTTCAGGTGCGGCACCTGAAAGGGTTAATTGTACTATCATATCCCCCTGTAAGAGATCAGGGCTGCCAGGCAGCAGGGGGCAGACCCCCCCCCCCCCCTCCCCAGTTTGAATATCATTGGTGGCCAGTGCGCCCCCCCCCCTCCCTCTATTGTAATAATTCGTTGGTGGCACAGTGTGCGCCCCCCCCCCTTCCTCCCTCTATTGTAATAAATCGTTGGTGGCACAGTGTGCGCCCCCCATTGCCCCCCCCCTCTATAGCATTAACAACGTTGGTGGCCAGTGTGCAGCCTCCCATCTCCCCCCCCCTCCCCCCCATCATCATTGGTGGCAGCGGAGTTCCGATCGGAGTCCCAGTTTATTCGCTGGGGCTCCGATCGGTAACCATGGCAACCAGGACGCTACTACAGTCCTCGTTGCCATGGTTACTTAGCAATAGTACAATAGTAGAAGATTAATACTTACCTGCTGCTGCGATGTTCGTGTCCGGCCGGGAGCTCCACCTACTGGTAAGTGACAGTGACAGGTCTGTGCGGCGCATTGCTAAATGAACCGTCACTTACCAGTAGGAGGAGCTCCCGGCCGGACACGAACATCACAGCTCCCAGGTAAGTATGAATCTTGTACTATTGCTAGTAACCCGCTGCCACCAATGATCGGGGGGGGGGGGGGGCGCAAGATGGGTGGCCGCACACTGGCCACCAATGTTGAAAATGCTATAGAGGGAGGGGGGCCAATGATTGCCACCAACGATTTATTACAATAGAGGGAGGAAGGGGGGGGGGGGGCGCACACTGTGCCACCAACGAATTATTACAATAGGGGGAGGAAGGGGGGGGGGGGGGGGGGGGGGGGGGCACACTGCCACCAACAAATTATTACAATAGAGGGAGGAAGGGGGGGGGCGCACACTGTGCCACCAACGATTTATTACAATGGAGGAAGGGGGGGGGGGGCCGCACTGGCCACCAATGATATTCAAACTGGGGGGGGGGGGGGGGGGGGTCTGCCCCCTGCTGCCTGGCAGCCCTGATCTCTTACAGGGGGATATGATAGTACAATTAACCCCTTCAGGTGCGGCACCTGAGGGGTTAATTGTGCTGATCACGGCCCCCTGTAAGAGATCGGATGCTGCTAGGCAGCAGGGGGCAGTCATGTACACAGTTTGTAGTATATTCTAACTAGAAGCGTCCCCATCACCATGGGAACGCCTCTGTGTTAGAATATACTGTCGGAAATGAGGTTTCACGATCTAACTCATATCCGACAGTATATTCTAACATAGAGGCGTTCCCATGGTGATGGGGACGCTTCAAGTTAAAATATACCATCGGATTGGAGAAAACTCCGATCTGATGGTATAAAAGGGACTCCGGACTTTACATTGAAAGTCAATGGGGACGGATCCGTTTGAAATGGCACCATATTGTGTCAACGTCAAACGGATCCGTCCCCATTGACTTGCATTGTAATTCAGGACGGATCCGTTTGGCTCCGCACGGCCAGGCGGACACCAAAATGACTTTTTTTTCATGTCCGTGGATCCGCCAAAAATCAAGGAAGACCCACGGACGAAAAAACGGTCACGGATCACGGACCTACGGACCCTGTTTTTGCGGACCGTGAAAAAAAACGTTCGTGTGCATGAGGCCTAAGACTGTAATAAATGTGGTTTGACGGTAGCAGATTATCTGTCAGTAAGCAGCTTTACAAAAGTTGCACGTCTTTACGAAAAAGTCGCATGTTCTATTAAAAAGTCGCATAAGATAAGCATGGTCCTCAATGGAGTCAATTTTTTTTTCGCCTTTTTTTGCGACTTTTTAACTAGTCGCAATAGTAAAATCTGTCTAGAGATTCATTTACATAAGAAAACACGCCCACTTTCAGAAAACTGGCGAGCATAGTGCAGAGCCAATAAAAGTTGCAAATTTTTGTGCAGTTTAAGCGAATGCGCAAAAATTTGACTTTTTCACTCCATTATTCTGACTTGAGCTAATGATAAATCTGGCCCAAAGTGTTTTAAATAAGCTATATCACGGCCTGCAGAGAGAGTGTATCTCAGTGTACATTACTGTGCATTGCAGCAGCATGCATAGCAGTCCTTTCTTTCAATTACTGGGCATCAGTATGAAAGGCAGGTGACAGGCGTCACTCTTAGGCCTCATGCACACGACCGTTGTGTGCATCCGTGGCCGTTGTGCCGTTTTCCGTTTTTTTTCGCGGACCCATTGACTTTCAACGGGTCCGTGGAAAAATCAGAAAATGCACCGTTTTGCAGCCGTATCCGTGATCCGTGTTTCCTGTCCGTCCAAAAAATATGACATGTCCTATTTTTTTGACGGACAACGATTCACGGACCCATTCAAGTCAATGGGTCCGTGAAAGAACACAGATGCACACAAGATTGGCATCCGCGTCCGTGATCCGTGGCCGTAGGTTACTTTCATACAGACGGATCCGAAGATCCGTCTGCATAAAAGCTTTTTCAGAGATGAGTTTTCACTTCGTGAAAACTCATATCCGAAAGTATATTCTAACACAGAGGCGTTCCCATAGTGATGGGGACGCTTCTAGTTAGAATATACTACGAACTGTGTACATGACTGCCCCCTGCTGCCTGGCAGCACCCGATCTCTTACAGGGGGCTGTGATCCGCACAATTAACCCCTCAGGTGCTGCACCTAAGGGGTTAATTGTGCATATCATAGCCCCCTATAAGAGATCAGGGGCTGCCAGGCAGCAGGGGGCAGATCCCCCTCCCTCCCCAGTTTGAATATCATTGGTGGCCAGTGTGCGGCCTCCCGCGGCCCCCCCCTCTCTCTATTGTAATATCATTGGTAGCCAGTGTGCGGCCCCCCCGCCCCCCCCCTATTGTAATATCATTGGTGGCCAGTGTGCGGCCTCCGCCAGCCACCCCCCCTTCCTCTATTGTAATATCATTGGTGGCCAGTGTGCAGCCCCCTCCCCCGGCCCCCCCTCTATTGTATTAATATCATTGGTGGCCAGTGTGCGGCCTCCCCTCCCCCCCCCCGATCATTGGTGGCAGCGGAGATTCCGATCAGAGTCCCAGTTTAATCGCTTTGGGGCTCCGATCGGTAACCATGGCAACCAGGACGCTACTGCAGGCCTGGTTGCCATGGTTACTTAGCAATATTACAATATTAGAAGCATCATACTTACCTGCTGGCTGCTGTGCTGTCTGTGTCCGGCCGGGAGCTCCTCCTACTTGTAAGTGACAGGTCTGTGCGGCGCATTGCTTAATGATCTGTCACTTACCAGTAGGAGGACCTCCCGGCCGGACACAGACAGCGCAGCAGCCAGCAGGTAATAGAGGGGGGGCGGGAGGGGGCGCACACTGGCCACCAATGATATTCAAACTGGGGAGGGAGGGGGGTCTGGCCCCCTGCTGCCTGGCAGCCCCTGATCTCTTACAGGGGGCTATGATACGCACAAATAACCCCTTCAGGTGCGGCACCTGAAGGGTTAATTGTGCTGATCACAGCCCCCTGTAAAAGATCGGGTGCTGCCAGGCAGCAGGGGGCAGTCATGTACACAGTTCGTAGTATATTCTAACTAGAAGCGTCCCCATCACTATGGGAACGCCTCTGTGTTAGAATATACTGTCGGATCTGAGTTTCACGATGTAACTCAAATCCGATGGTATATTCTAACATAGAGGCGTTCCCATGGTGATGGGGACGCTTCAAGTTAAAATATACCATCGGATTGGAGAAAACTCAGATCCTATGGTATATTAACTCCTGACTTTACATTGAAAGTCAATGGGGGACGGATCCATTTGCAATTGCACCATATTGTGTCAACGTCAAACGGATCCGTCCCCATTGACTTGCATTGTAATTCAGGACGGATCCGTTTGGCTCCGCACGGCCAGGTGGACACCAAAACGACTTTTTTTTCATGTCCGTGGATCCTCCAAAAATCAAGGAAGAACCACGGACGAAAAAACGGTCACGGATCACGGACCAACGGAACCCCGTTTTGCGGACCGTGAAAAAATACGGTCGTGTGCATGAGGCCTTAGGCTCAGTTTACACTTTACTTATTTGGTCAGTTGCTGGTCAAAAACACAGAACAGGTGCAGATCTTTTCATGATACCTTATCTGAGAATAGTATTGGCTCCTGATTTTGGCTCACCATACCGTAACTTCTGGAATTAACTGACCAATTAACTGAAGTGTGAACTCAATTTTACAGGTCAATGTTAGTTAGCGTCAGGTATAATGTACCGTGCAGTGGCCCAAGATTCTACTATAGAGTGAAAGAGCTATCTCATTTTACACTATCTGCTGATTTCAAATAGATTTCTAGATAACCTGTTCTGTCAGCCAATGATACAAGTGGAGGCCCCATGACAGAGTGGGGAGGTAAGTTTGTGTTGACATCACTGCTTATTTCTCCCTTCTTCTGATCCGTCAGAAAAACAACCCCCCAAAATAACGAATCCTGTCTTTTGAGCACCCGTCTTCACGTGCTCAGTATTTGGTCAGTAATTGATCAGTATTAGTAAGGCAAAAACAGGAGTGGGTCCAAAACAGATATGACACGTGATGGAAATATTTGCATGTCTTCTGTTTTGGACCCAGTCACAGAGAGGTGAGGGTGGCAACAACATGAAGAGTCAACATAGTGGCCCAGTCACAGAGTGGTGAGGGTGGAAACAGCATGAGCTGTCAACATAGTGGTCCAGTAACAGAGTGGTGGGGTGGGGGGCAACAGCAGTGGCAGTAACAGCACAAGATGGTGGCAGCAGGAGAAGACAGCAGCAGAGACAGCAAGTGTGTGGCATCAGGCAGGTGGCACCATCAGAATAGTGGCTAAAGCATGTGGCCAGAAGTAATGGGCCATTTTTAACAATGGTCTAGTATGCAGTGGCGTAACTACCGGGGAAGCAGGGGAAGCGGCTGCTTCGGGGCCCGGGCTGCCAAGGGGGCACGGCGCCCCGGCAGCGTGTGTGACAGTTTATTTTCAAGTTAGTTAAATATGATCGATTCTTGTCTTAATGTTCAGGGCCCCTTCACAGCAGCAGCGGCGGCGGACCAGGCCCCCTCGCTAATGTGATCTAATCTTACTGTCTCCTGATGTGTCTGGGATTTGAACCCACAACCTTCATGTATCAGAGGCAAAGCATTTACCCACACAGCCATAAGGGCTGCATTGCCACCGATTGAAAAAATATGAGACTTCTACTGTTATAGCTGGCTAAGTGTACATCTATACACATGACAGCTGCCCCAACACACCCAGCACTGCTATATCTCTATATGACAGCTGTCCCAGCACACTCAGCTCTGCTATATCTCTATATATGATAGCTGCCCCAGCACACCCAGCTCTGCTACATCTAATACACATGACAGCTGCACCAGCACACTCAGCTCTACTATATCTCTATATATGACAGCTGCCCCAGCAAACCCAGCTCTGCTACATCTATACACATGACAGCTGCCCAAACACACCCAGCTCTGCTACATCTATACACATGACAGCTGCCCCAGCACACTCAGCTTTGCTATATCTCTATATACTGTATAGCAATACTTAGAGATATATAGATGTAGCAGAGCTGGGTGTGCTGGGGCAGCTGTCATATATAGAGATATAGTAGAGCTTAGTGTGCTGGTGCAGCTGTCATGTGTATTAGATGTAGCAGAGCTGAGTGTGCTGGGACAGCTGTCATATAGAGATATAGCAGTGCTGGGTGTGTTGGGGCAGCTGTCATGTGTATAGATGTACACTTAGCCAGCTATAACAGTAGAAGTCTCATATTTTTTCAGTCAGTGGCAAGGCAGCTCTTATGGCTGTGTGGGTAAGTGCTTTGCCTCTGATACAGAAGGTCGTGGGTTCGAATCGCAGCAGAAACGTTTCTGAAATACAAGCACTGACTCCATATATGGACATACAGGGCGGGACACAGGAAGAGGCTGCATCGCATCGCTGACATGGAGGTAAGTATAAGTGTTTATTTATTTTTTTAATACCCGACTGTTACTGCCATGGGGGGAGCGGGAGGCACTTGATACTGGCACATGGGGGGAGGGGGGTTGGCACCTGATACTGGCACATGGGGGGGAGGGTGGTTGGCACCTGATACTGGCACATGGGGGGGAGGGGGGTTGGCACCTGATACTGGCACATGGGGGGGAGAGGCACCTGATACTGGCACATGGGGGGGAGAGGGGTTGGCACCTGATACTGGCACATGGGGGGGGGGAGAGAGAGAGGCACTTGATACTGCCACTTTTTTTTGGGGGGGAGATGGCACTATAATACTGGGACATGGGGGGAGGAGAGAGGCACTTGATACTGGCACGTGGGGGAGAGGGAGTTTGGCACTTGATACTGGCACATGGGTGGGTTTGGCACTATGATACTGGCACATGGGGGGAGAGAGGCACTTGATACTGGCACTTTTTTGGGGGGGGAGATGGCACAATGATACTGGGACATGGGGGGGAAGAGAGAGGCACTTGATACTGGCACATGGGGGGGGGGGTTTGGCACTTGATATTGGCACATGGGTGGGTTTGGCACTATGATATTGGCACATGGGGGAGGCACTTGATACTGCCACTTTTTTTTGGGGGGGGGGGATGGCACTATGATACTGGGACATGGGGGGGAAGAGAGAGGCACTTGATACTGGCACATGGGGGGGGTTTGGCACTATGATACTGGCACATGGGGGGTGGGAAGGAGAGAGGCACTTGATGCTGGCACATTGGGGGGGAGATGGCACTATGATACTGGGACATGTGGGGGGGGGGGGGAGAGAGGCACTTGATACTGGCACATGATGGGGGGCATCTATGGGGACACTTACTGGCACATTATTGGGGGGCATTATGGGGGACACTAGGCCGGCAGCCTATCAGAGGCCGGACACTGAGGGGCATCTACTGGGGCACTATATATGGGGCATTTTATACTAGTACATTATGGGGGGCACTAGCAGGAAGGGGGGAGAGGAGCACTATGGGGGAATTTACTGGGGGCACTATATAGGGGTATTTTATACTGGGACATTATGGGGGCACTATGGGGACATTAGCTCAACTAAGGGCATAACAAGGGGGTATTTTTGCACTGTCACATTATAAGGATAATTATTTCTACTGGGGGGCATTATGGTGGGCTTTATTACTCCCCCATGGTATGACCCCCTAGTAGCAGCACCAGCCTCTCCCTGCTCTGCTATCCCTCTGCCCCTTCTCCAAATCCTTATTATGAAATCTTTCTCATTAGGATAAAGCACAACATCAGCTCTGCCGAGCCCCCGGCCAAAGTGTTGAAGTGGTGTCCGAGATCCCCAAGGGCCAAGCCAAGTAATTGTAAGTTTTCATATGAAATATGTTTATGTTATACACATATAGCATACACTGTGCCCCACAATATACAGTATACCTCTACACTGTGCCACACAATATACAGTATACCTTTACACTGTGCCCCACAATATACAGTATACCGCTAGACTGTGCCAAAGGAGTGGGGTTTACACAGGAGGAGGGAGGTGCGAAGCGCGCTGGAGGGGCCCTTACAAATATTTGCTGTGGGGCCCAGTCACTTCTAGTTACGCCCCTGCTAGTATGGCAGCACACTGCAGTCTGAACATTACTGCCAAAATGATCTAGTCTAATGCAACAGGCACCAGTTTGCAGACATCCTGGCTGATCCACGCCTGATTCATCTTTATAAAGGTTAATCTCTCGTCAATTTGTGTTGAAAGGTGAATTCTCTTTGGGGTAACTATGCCCCCCACCACACTAAACACCCACTCTGATGCCACACTACTGGCCGGACAGCAAAGCTTGTCCAGGGCAAACTCGGCCAGTTGCGGCCGCAATTCAAGTTTGGCTGCCCAGTAGTCCAGTGGATCTTGGATCTGGGGTGAGAGAGTGCACTACAAGTATGTCAACACCTGCTGGTCCAGGTTCTGCTTCATGTCCTGCTGCTGCTGGCTGGTTTCTTCAGTTGGCAGGAGAAGAAACCGACTACATTGGATGTCTCGATAGCAGTTGAGCTGATCTTTCCTCTCAGTAGGAGTAAAAAAGGCCCCCATTTTGGCCTGGTAGCGAGGGTCTAACATCATGGTAAGCCAGTAGTCATCCCTCTGCTGAATGGTGATAATGCGGCTGTCACTATGCAAGCAACTCTGCATGCATCTGGCCATTTGTGCAAAAGAATCAGAGGGACTATACTTGCCTCCATCCCCACTGCATACTGCTATGGTCTGTCAGGGTCTTCCTTATCGCTCTCCTGCTCCTCATGCTCCTCCTGTTCCTCTCCTGTCGCTTAGGCAGATAAACCACCCATTTCTGTATACGATTCCTGGATGTTAATGTCCTCCTCCTCGTTCTCATCCTTCTCCACCACCAGTTCTTTCCCCTCAGAGCTCAGGTGGCCGTAAGATGTATGTGTCATGTTTCCTGGCCAGCCAGATTCATCAGCATCTGCTCTAGGATGCGAAGTATTGAAATGACTTGATTTATCCTGTAGTCCTGGCAACTGACAAATAAAGTGGCCTCTTCAAAGGGCCTGAGCAAACGGCAGGTGTTACTCATGAGACAGGCAGGATTCTCTCCCTGCTCTGATGATGTTTCGTGCACAAGCCTGAGAGATCAGATATGAGTCTTTACACGAGGCGTCACTGTGCTGGCCATGCCCCCCTGCACTGCTGTCTGCTCTCTCCCTGGATTCTTAACCCCTTTAGCAGCAGCGACTCAGGGCTGAAGGCTATACTGAGTAGCTGCTGGCAGTGAGGAGACAAATGTTGGGCACAGTTGCTGACACAGGTGTTCTGCAGAGCATTGGACAAAAACAGGTAGGGGGAAGATCCTGTGTGTATCAGCATTGTACAGCTGGGACTTGTAGTCCTACACATACAACATGCTGCTGAGTATCCCAGCAGGCAGACATGTCACTCAGGGCAGCACTTGTATTTACTTCCTTTGCAGAGCAGGGGGAGGGGCAGAGATTGTTGTTATTGCAGGTAAACAAAGGGCCAGAAGAGAACCAGAGAAATGAGAAAATAGATTTTTTTTTGCCGACAACTTGCTTAGCTTAGTTACATATTGCTGACCAGCGCTAGCCACAGAACATGCACACAAAAAAAATAATAATACTTCCATTGCAGTTTTCCATTAATCTCCTTCTTTCTTTTGATTGGATTTTGGCTCATATTAGAATTAAAACTGAGAAAAATATAAGGAATTATTCTCACTGTAAGACAAGAGATCAGCCATGCACCTTCCTTCTCCTCACAATATTCTGTCTGGCTGTAAAACTCGTAATACACATTAGACTATTGTCGGCAGAACCCACTGATTAAGGCAGGATTGACCTTCTATCTCATGTCTATTAGATGTTCGTCTAACATACATTCAGCAGGGGTCAGGGGAAAAAGGAATCACACATTTTGAAATTATAAATAGAGATAAAGCCATCACCAAATATATCTGGCAGCAACTTATTCCGCTCTTGACATTGAAGACAAATGCTCATTTAGGCAAAATTAGGATGCATAAGTATGAGGAGGTTGACGACTTAGATGAGCATTGACTGACATGTATCTGCAATAGTAGGACAAAAAAAAAATCATTAGGTCCCACCCACCTAGCTAAGCCATGCAATTCCCCAGCATAAAATGGAATACGTCAACGGGAGATGAAGCTATGTGTTGCAGGATTTCAGCAAGATTATTTTAGGAATTTGAAGAAAATCCTGCACATTGACAACATTTTTTGCAAATTTATCTCCTGTCCACCTGTATAATTTCAGCGGATTCTCTGTTTCCTTATTATACACACTTCTAGAATCTATTTAAATCTAAAGTTTGATCAAACAAGAAAATAAATACAGATCTTTCTTTTATTTCTTAAGAAAAAAGTAGAAAATAAAAAAAGTAAATCAGAAAAAATAATGATTTAATATGTGCGGTAATGATTAGGGAATGTCTGTATGGCACTGGTCACAAAATGGGGAAATTCAATCTTTCTGTGTGCATAAGGCCTCATGCACACGACCGTTCCTTTTTTTGCGGTCCGCAAACAGCGGATCCGCAAAAAATGGAAGCCGCCCGTGTGCCTTCCGCAATTTGCGGAACGGAACAGGCAGCCCATTGTAGACATGCCTATTCTTGTCTGCAAAACGGAGTTTTGCTCGGCCTCGGAATGGAGCAACTGATGTGGACAGCACACGGAGTGCTGTCCGCATCTTTTGCGGCCCCATTGAAGTGATAGGGTCCGCATGCGGACCCAAACAACAGCCGTGTGTATGAGGCCTGACAATGAGGCAATTTTTTTCTCTTCACCTATCTTGTACATGCTTCAAAGAATAGGCAATTTAATATCCCCCTTGTTAAATGCTGTTTGGTAATATCCCATGCTTTTGCTACTAAATGAAACCTGAATGAAGTGGGGTTCATATTTTCTGGGACATCGAAGACTGAAGTGTGAATGCATTATTCACCTACCCTCAAGGAAGAAGAGACTACAGCTTGTGTTAGGTCTTCTGTCATTTCTCTTTTTAGTTTAACGGTTTAGTTGTTTTGTATGTCCTTTTATTGTGTTTCTGCTTTGTGAGCACTGCACCTTTTTCAATCAAAGCATAAAACTGTGGCCCTGATTTATTATACCTTCACTCCAGAATTCTGGCATCAAAAAGTCGCATAATAGGGCTTTTGCGACTTTTTACACTCTCGCAAAACTTTGTGACTTTTTGCATGTGTACACCACTCACTCCAGTTTTGTAATATACGTGGAAAAGTGGGCGTGGTGAGCTATGTTTCACTCCAGATTTATCATTGAGACCTTTTTTTAAAGTCGCAAATAAGTCGCAATCTCACTTCAGGATGGAATAGGAAAACTGGGGTAGCTTCTTTAGACAGAAGTGTTAGGTTTAATCCCGTAAGGAATTTCACCTTAAGGACCAGGCCATTTTTTGCAAATCTGACCAGGGTCACTTTATGTGTGAATAACTTTAAAACGCTTTTACTTATTCCAGGCCATTCTGAGATAGTTTTTTCGTCACATATTGTTCTTCATGACAGTGGTAAAATGGAGTAAAAAAAAACCCATTTTTATTTATAAAAAAATACCAAATTTACTAAAAATGTAAAAAAATTAGCAAATTTACAAATTTCTATTTCTCTACTTTTATAATAGGTAGTAATACCTCCAAAAATAGTTCTTATTTTACATTCCCCATATGTCTAATTCATGTTTGGATCATTTTGGGAATGCCATTTTATTTTTTGGGGACGTTACAAGGCTTGAAGTTTTTCAGAAAATTTCTAAAACCCAGGTCTGAAGTCACTTTGTGAGGCTTACATAATAGAAACCACGCAAAAATGACCCCATTTTACAAACTTAACCCCTCAAGGTATTCAAAACTGATTTTTCAAACATTGTTAACCATTTAGGTGTTCCACAAGAATTAATGGAAAATACAATTTAAAAATTTCACTTTTTTGGCAGATATTTATGGCCCTGATTCTGTAGTTTACAGAAACACCCCATATGTGGTCGTAAACGGCTGTACGGTCACACGACAGGGCGCAGAAGGAAAGGAATGCCATACGGTTTTTGGAAGGCAGATTTTGCTGGACTGGTTTTTTGACACCATGTCCCATTTGAAGCCCCCCTGATGCACCCCTAGAGTAGAAACTCCAAAAAAGCGACCCCATTTTGGAAACTACGGGATAGGATGGCAGTTTTGTTGGTACTATTTTAGGGTACATATGATTTTTGGTTGCTCTATATTACACTTTTTGTGAGGCAAGGTAACAAGAAATAGCTGTTTTGGCACCATTTTTATTTTTGTTATTTACAACATTACATTTGTATTGTAATGCATTGCCTGTTTGTGTACTACAGTGAGTAGTACACAAACAGGTTGCCTAGGAGACCTAGGAATTTGCCAAGAAGGGACGAACATCATTGATCCTTTTAGGCAGGGTATCAATAGGCGACAGTGAGGGTTTAGCCACGAGAGGTGGGGTCGCCCTTTTCGGGGCGGGTGCTCCGCCTGTAGGCAGGGGTACATTGAGGGTTGTATTAGGGATATTGTTCCCTTCCCCTTATCCACCACCTCTCTATCTACCGTTTGGCCAGGTCCACAGTCATCTAACTGTAAGTTGCCGCAAATTTTTCTATACATCGATCTTCATTATCCTGATACGTCCAAGTAAGGCCTTGTCTATTCATTTGACATAGCCTAACATATATACTAAGATGGGGTATTATTTTAACCAACAGCAGTAAAAGTTATTTTTTATATGAAAAGTCATTTTTCTCTGTGATGTCTATATTGAAACTTTTCGTAACCCTATAAATTCCACTGTGATTTGCCTAGGAGACCCAGCCTGAGGCTGGATCTCCTAGGCTCCCGTAGAAGGCAAGGTCCCGATGCTGTGCAAGGCATTGGGCAGCCTCTGCACGGCATCGGGCTGCATTATGAGACATCGAGTCCCCGCCACAGCAGCCTCGATGCGCTCCCTCAAACAGAAACCCCTTCTATGCCGTGGTAGCGGCATAGAAGGGGTTAATCAGCCGCGATCGCCAATACGGGGGGGTCACAGGACCCTCCTCGGCATTGACCCAAGGTGCCTGCTCAACGATTTGAGCAGGCACCTTGTTCCGATCACTGCCCACCGCGCGGCGGTGATTGGAAATACACAGGGTGTACAGGTACGCCCTGTGTCCTTAGGTACCAGGACATCAGGGCTTACCTGTATGCCCTGTGTCCTTAAGAGGTTAAGGACAAGCCAAATTTATCAAACAATATGCAACATTTGATAAATGTGGCACAAAGTACTCAAACACAGACTGAAGTTAAACTGACTTCAAATATTCTCCTAATGTCAAATTCCCCCCTATATGTTTTGTTCTTGTAAGCGCTAAAAGAATCCATTGCCTTTCATGCATTATTTAACCATATGACTGCTGGAGACTGGCATCATACAGTATAAATGATTTCCCCATGTAAATGGAGCTAAACAAGTACCAATCACTTTTATATTGCTTTCATTATTGGTACAAAATCTACCAGTGTAAATGGGCCCTTAATCTGTATTTATAAATTTCACCAAAGCCAAATTTTACAGTATATATACAGTAGTTGCCAAAATTCAGGATAATTAAGAGTATATAGGTGCACAAGAACATAAATTTATAGTGCAGACCAGGATGATATACAGCATTTTTACCATGTTCTATCAAATAGGCAAAGTTGTATTTTTACAAACTAAAAGCTAAGAAACCGCCAGATCACTTATGCTGGCTACGTATGCATTTTACAGTTTCATAAATAAGAGCTCATTTGCATCCCCTCCCTCCCAGAATTCCAGAGGAGCATGTATGGCCTATAAGTCTCCTCACACTGATTAAGGTGCTCTCTCCCTAAGGAGAGGTAGTTCCCCCCTAACCCGGACACAGGCCTCTCACCCAGTTAAGCCAGTACGCTCTGCTCTGCACAGATGAGGGGCAATCACCCCGAAACAGCTGTCTGCAGATGAGATGCTGGCTTATTTAATATCCAAGTCATGTCTCAAGGCTTATTTTAAGAGCTGAATATTGACTTATAGGATAGCTGCCTTACATCTGGTGGCATTAGAGGCTGAGCTTTTTAAGAGCTCATTTGCATCCCTTCTCTCACAGTTTCATAGCTAAATGGATAACAGATCACTCAAGACTGCACTGCATTTACATCTTTCCCCCAGTGATGCACTTTAAAGCTTACACAAATTTAATATATAGTGACTGAATTACATTGCATAACTGTATTAATCTCTCAATTGGTATCCATTTCTATCTTTCTACAGATATATAAAGCAATCCTGTTCAGGTCTATAGGAACTCCATAAGCAAAGATGGGGGAAAGGGAAATGAGAAGCCCAATCTGCCAAAGTCCCTCCATGAATCACAATATGTAAGCTACAGGGACATGGATCTGGGAAGAGTACTAGGTGCAGTGACCTGTGATGAGAGAGGATGGGGGTGGTAGTTTTATGATAGATACTGTTACTCATGGTAGCGGCTGTCTTGTTCCCTTCATTCCCTTGAGATGTACAGTATATAGTAAAGAGAGAGAGTACACCTTATTCCCCCAGGACACACCCTGGTTTGAATATCTGCTGCCTGTTGGAAGGTGGGATGCCCTTTATATTGTATGGTGTGGAAATGATAGGCAGGAGAAGAGAGCTGATAAAGAATTAAGGTTGATTGAAAGTATTTACTTGACAAATGTACAATACTTGCACATTAAAATGTAGGCTTAAGTCTTTGTAATTTCATATAGTTCTGGCTAAACTGTGGGTTATATCTAGAGATCTCCCTAAGATGCGCCTTCATATGAACCAATACTGAATGTTCCAATTAAGCCGTCGGGTGAAATTCTGACAAAACATTCTACAATTTCCACTGAGGGGTGTAGAACCCAAGACAGAAACACTGTCTGTCATATTGCTATGGTTAGAAGCCTAAACATGTTTAAACCCAACCAAGAGCTATGGAATCAAGGAGCTATAAGCAAATGTTACATCCATAGGCTACTTCCATATACAACCTCCTTTCTATGGCGGCTGAAGCCTCTTAATGATTCTTTACTTCTCATAACCTCAGAGGCTCATTGAGACCTTTCTTGGGATCAAAGGTGACTGAACCTAACTGAACTGGGCCTCACTTCTCCATCTTCCTTGTCTCTAAGCTAATTGACTCCAACTGACAAAAACTCAGGTTGATGCTACCTCCAAGATGTTAAGCTTCGTCCTCTGTCTAGAAACTTCTCTGAGGAAACATTTAATCCCCGGTTTAACCTACAATGCACATTTAAAGTAGTTACTGTGCTAATAAAATAAATGAGTGCAAAGAATCAAATAAAAAATGTAGAAACATCCTTATCATTAAAATCCCATCTGATTGATTTTCTAACCATTAGCAGTTTCTAGTGTGACACTGGGTAGTAATTTTCTTTCTTTAGCTGTTGATAAGTGTCTGTCAAGGTCCCTCGGGTGACTGATGTCAGGAAATCAAAGAGATTGGCTGAGCGTGGAGGAATCGAACAGCCTCCTTGATTTCTCTTGATTCAGTGTTGATAGGGTTAATGACCACTTCCCTTTTCTCAGCTGTTGCTCAGTGGTCATCACTTCTACCCTTTATAGTCTGACCCCACCCTTCTGACTATGCGGTAGATAGCTTCATTTGGATTTGGCTGAGCTGGTGTGAGTTTGTCTCTGGTGTTCCTGCTCGTCCGTCTTTACAGAAGTTAAGTGTCGCGTTTGTTGGTGTTTTTTATATTCCCTGTTGTTTGTATCTGGCGCTGAGACAAAGACTTCCATTCATCCATCTGGTGAGTAATGGGCTGCCTCTGGTCCTAACCTTTTCCAGGGCCTTATGGGGATATAAAGACCTAGGTACAGGGGCTCAGCTAAAGGCTCATGGGCCCTAGTCCAAGGGTTCAGCTTGGGCCCCCCCTTCCCTCAGTGTTTTGTGGCTAGGAAAGCACATAGATTTCATACTGCCTGCGGCAAAAAATTGAAACAGTAGACCCCCCAACCCCCCCAACGCAAATTCTTGACCTAACCCCTTCCCTCCAGCCAGAGCTATAACTTCACCAGCATGCAATTTCTATAATACTGGTATCTTCTTATGTGGCACAAGGGTCTTTGGGCCCCCTCAGGCTCCTGGACCCAGTAGCGACTGCTACCTCTGCACCCCCTATAGCTACGCCCCTGCCTAGGTATACTGCATATGAATATTACTACCTTCAGGGTCTATTCATATTGATAGATAGTTAGTGCCTGGATTAGGGTTGTCTAGGAGGTGACCTGTTTCTTCCTTAGGTTCCAGGCCCAATTACTGTTCCCCTTCCCTCCTGTGTTCATTGTGGAGTGCCCCCCCACACTGATCGTGACATAATCTACCGCAATATAAACGATTTCTTTCAGGTCGAACAGCTGCAGGGACTGTCTTTGGAGGTAGCTGACCTCCGCGCGACAGTCTTACGGATTCAGAGACCACAGACGACTGGTTCCGATGGTGGGTACCAGGCCTGCCCTGAACCTAAGGTTGCCCTCCCGGACAAATTTATTGGGGTAGTGACAATTTCATTTGTTTCAAGGAATTGTGTAAGTTGTACTTTAAGCTGCGTCCATACTCTTCTGAGCCTTGGGTCTTATTTATGATGACCCGGATAGGATCTCTCAGGCTGAGACCAAGTTATGTGGTTTATGGCAGGGAGAATGCTCCGCAGAAATCTATTGCTCTGAATTTAGGAGATGGGCTATGGATACGGAGTGGAATGATCCTGCTCTCCATAGCCAGTTCTGTTAGGGTCTATCTGAGAGGCTACAGGACGCGTTGGCCTTTCATGAAAAACCTCAGTCATTGGAAGCAGCTATGTCCCTTGCTGTACATCTGGATAGATGCTTGAGGGGGAGATCTAAGGGTCCTCACCCTCAGGACGTACTGTCAAATAAGGTGGCGGCTTCCTTTGACACTTATGGTAAAGAGACACCTGTGGTTACACCTTGTGAGGAGCCTATGCAGTTGGGGGGAGCTACTCCTGGGACTGCTGGTAAGAGCTCTGGTCATATGAAGGCAATCAGTTTTTGTTGTGGAAATAAGGGACATTTTGTGAATATTTTCCCATACATTCAGCGTCAAGGTGTAAACAAAAAAAAACGCTTAATCCCCAAATTACTATTGGTGGTATGGGTGGGGAGCAAGAAAACTTACTTTTGTCATTTACTGGTAGTAACCGATTTCTCCTGTCTGCCGAGGTGGCGTTAGAGTCCAAAACTGTTGAAATCGAGGCATTTATTGACAGTTGGGCTGGGGTTAACCTGATTGATGGACAGTTTTTTTCGTATTCATGGGTTGACTACAAGTGCACTAGAGAAAAGCATTTCTGTCTTTGCAATTGATTCTGCACCTCTTACCCAAAAATGCCGCAGGTAGTAAATGACATCCATTTAAGAGTGTCTCGTGTTATGAGTTGGAGGGTCTGCCTGCTCCGAAGGTTTTGGGCTTACCATAGTTAAGCAAACATAACACTACCATCGGCTGGCAAGTGAGACAGATTCTCGATTGGAGTGATTTTTGCATGGACAACTGTCTTAATGCGTCTTTCTCTGTGGTCAACACTAAAACTGTACCCTCATTCATTTCCGAAATTTCTGATGTGTTTTCTGAGAGTGGTAACCAGGAGTTACCCCCGCATTGTCCCGTCAATCTTATTCCTGGAGCTAAACTGTCAAAATCTCGGTTGTATAATCTTTCGGAGCCTGAAAGAAAGGCTATGCGAGAGTATATCACGAGAGCTTGGCATATCAGACCATCCAAATCCCCAGTGGCTGCTGGGTTGTTCTTTGTAAAAAAAAAGATGGTACCCTTAGACCATGTCTGGACTTCTGTGAGCTCAGCCGTATTTCTGTCCCTGATCCTTACCCTCTTCCTTTGATTCCGGATTTGTTTAGTCAGATTGTCGGTGCCAAAGTGTTGTCTAACTTGGATCTGAGGGGGGTATATAATGTGGTAAGGATCAGGGAGGGGGATGAGTGGAAGACCGCATTTAATACCCCTGAGGGTCATTTTGAAAGCCTGGTCATGCCCTTTGGGTTAAACAATGCTCCAGCGGTTTTTCAACACTTTATCAATGACATCTTTCATCATCTGGTGGGGAGATTTGTTGTTGTATATCTGGATGACATACAAATTTATTCTCCAGTCATGGAGACTCATAAGGATCATGTGAGACAGGTGTTACAGATCCTAAGAGAGAATAAATTGTATGCGAAGATGGAAAAATGTGTTTTTGCTGTTCAGGAAGTGCAATTCCTGGGTTACCTGCTCTCACCCTCAGGTTTTCGTATGGATCCTGAGAAAGTCCGTGCGGTGTTGGACTGGGATCGACCCGAAAATCTGAAAGCGCTTATGCGGTTTTTGGGATTCACCAACTACTACCGTAAATGCATCTTGAACTATTCAACTATGGATAAACCTTTAACAGACATGACTAGGAAGGGGGCCTATTTCTCTGTTTGGTCGGAGGCGGCATTACAAGCCTTTTCTGCTGTGAAGGAATGTTTTGCTTCAGCCCCTATTCTGGTGCAAGCGGACGTGTCTCAGCAATTAATTGTAGAGGCTGACACATCTGTGGTAGGGGTGGGGGCAGTTTTGTCGCAAGGTCCTTCACCTAGTAAATGGCGCCCATGTGCTTTGTTCTCTAAAAAACTCTCGACTGCTCAAATTATGACATGGGTAATAGGGAATTGTTGGCAATTAAGTTGGCTTTTGAAGAATGGCGCCATTGGTTAGAAGGAGCAATTCATCCTATTGTGGTAATTACTGATCACAAAAATCTGGCTTACCTTGAGTCGGCTTAACGACTGAATCCAAGGCAGGCCAGATGGTCACTGTTTTTCACCAGATTTAACTTCATTGTCACCTAAATGCCCGGGGGTTAAGAACGTCAAGGCGAATGCTTTGTCGCGCAGCTTTCCTGGGGGGGGCGGGGGGGGGGGCGTGATTCTAAAGATCCTAGTCCTATTTTGTCTGAAGGGGTAGTCATATCTGCCCTATATCCTGATCTTGAGGCTAAGGTGTTGGAAGCTCGAGAGGATGCACCAGACTCTTGTCCTCCAGGGAAATAGTTTGTTCCTTCAGATTTACATCACAAGGGATTTGAGGAACATCACTGTACTGTCTTGGCTGGACACCCTGGAAATAGATCCACTGTCGATCTCATCTCGCGCAGATTTTGGTGGCCGGGGCTGCATAAGTGTGTTGCGTAAGAACTGCTGATAAGGTAAGTACTGCCCTCACTATAATGCCAGTAGCCATGTGGGCTACTGGCATTGCAATGATTGGCTGGTCGGAACACGTCATCGGGTGCTATATAGCACCCGATGACACATGTTCGGCTCATTTGTAGTCAGGGAGAGCTGCACTTTGGAAGGGACAGAGAGATTGTAGGGAGTCTGATCGCAATCAATTCAGTAGAAACATTTCAAAGACCCAAAAGTCCTTTTAAGGACTATTATGTGTGGTGGCAGGCTGGCAGTATTTTATAGCTACAGCATTTTCAATACTTTTTATATAGAGGGTGTCTGCAGTGACTAGTTACATCTGTATTATACCTTCTGTGTGTCAGGGCCAGAGATTGGAGAAATATAACTGAAAAATATAATATTTTTTCCTTTGTTTTTAATAATTTTTCTATAGAGGGTCTCTGCAGTGACTAGAGACATCTGTCCAATACCTTCTGTGTGTCAGGGCCAGACATTGGCGAAATATAATTGAAAAATACTATATTTTTTCCATCATTTTCAATTATTCTTCTATAGAGTGTGTCTGCAGTGACTTGTGACATCTGTCCAATACCTTATGTGTGTCAGGGCCAGAGATTGGAGAAATATAATTAAAAAATACTATATTTCTTCCTTCATTTTCAAGAATTTTTCTATAGAAGGTGTCTGCAGTGACTTGTGACATCTGTCCAATACCTTCTGTGTGTCAGGGCCAGAGATTGGAGAAATATAACTGAAATCTATCTTCCTTTTTCCATACTTTTTCGTACTTTTTCCATATACTGTGCTTGCCGTAAACTGTGACATCCGTGCCACATCTTGTGTGTCAAGCGTGCATATAACATTTAATATGCGCAAGGCGAGCAGTAAGGGATGGGGAAGTGGCCGTGATACTGATGGTTCACGCAGAGGCCGTGGCCCTGGGCATTTTGAAACTGTGCCTGCTGCCAGAGCACAAAAAAACCAATCATCCACGATACATAGCTTCATGTACCAGTTTACAGGGCGTCGCAGGACAAAACTCTTGAAGTCAGACCAGTGCGACCAGGTAGTCGCTTGGATTGCAGCAGATAATGCTTCCAGTCGGTTAAGCACCACCCTGTTTTCCACCAACTCCAGTCTCATTAGCCAGGAGTCTGGTCCACACAATCCTCAGCCTGATCCTCCTTCCTCCCACCATTTACAGTCTGGCCAAACAAGTGATCCCACACTCGGAAATTCCGAGGATCTCTTTTCATCGCCATTTCTTGATTTGGCCCTCTCGCCAAGCATGCTTGAAGAGGGACATGAGATCTTGTGCCCTGATTCCCAACCTCTTGAGCATCCACAGTCACAAGAACATGACGGTGGGGAACGGCAATTAGTGTTTAATGAGGTGGATGATGATGAGACACATTTGCAATGAGTCAACCGCAATTACTAAATAGCTTGATGAAGAGGATGAGACACAGTTATCAATCAGGACAATAAGGTCACTAACCCAACCTGGGAAGGTGGAAAGCTGAGCGAGGACAGCAGTACAGAGGGGGAAGGATCTGCAGCACCGCAACAGGCTGGAAGAGGCAGTGGGGTGGAAAAAGAGAGAAGGCGGGCCACACCAAACAGGCCCGCAACTGTTCCATGGAGCACCCCCTTGCGTAACCTCACTTGCCAAGGGGTGAATTTTCCGCAGTATGGCGCTTTTTTAAGGAAAGTGCAGACGACAAAAAATAGTAGTTTGCAACCTGTGCCACACCAAAATTAGTTGTGGCGTTAACACTAGCAACCGCACCACCACGAGCATGATCCGCCACATGACATTCAAGCATCGTATTAAGTGGGACGAATGCCTGGGTCCACAATCTATGTCTGTGAGTCACACCACTGCCTCGTCTTCCCCTATGCTGACCAATTGCTTGTCGAAGGCGCAGGCGAGGATGCCTCCTGCCCTGCACCTGGACCTTCGCAAGCACCATCAGCAACTACATCCACTTCCCTGTCCCAGCACAGCATCCAAATGTCATTACCCCAGGCATTTGAACGCAAGCACAAATACCCAGCCACCCACAGGCCATAGCACTAAATACGCACGTTTTAAAATTACTGGCCCTGGAAATGTTGCCATTTAGGCTTGTGGACACTGAGGCCTTCCGCAGCCTGATTTCGGCGGCCGTCCTGTGGTACTCTGTCCCCAGCCGCCACTATTTTTTGAGGTGTGCCGTGCCCGCCTTACACCAACATATGTCACGAAACGTCACACGTGCATTGACCAACGCAGTTATTGGAAAGGTCCACTTAACCACCGACACATGGACAAGTGCATTTGGCAAGGGACACTACATTTCCCTGACGGCACACTGTGTGAACATTGTGGAGACCGGGAGCGAGTCGTACCCTGGGATGGCACAGGTGCTACTGACGCTAAGGATTTCGGGCCCTAATTCCATCAGGGTTTCTGCCAGCACCTACGTTAGTGGCTCCAACCCCCACTTCTCCTCCTCAGCCTCCTCCTCCACTTCCACCTCCGAATTATCCATGTGCAGTACCAGTCAACCATCAGCCGGTAGCTGGAAGCAGTGCAGCACTGCAGTGGGGAAGCGTCAACAGGCCATGTTAAAGCTGATATGCTTAGGGGACAAGCAGAACACCGCCGCAGAGTTGTTGCAGGAGATAAGAGACCAGACTGAGCTGTGGCTCTTGCCACTCACCCTAGAACCAAGCATGGTTGTGTGTGATAATGGTCGTAACTTGGTGGTGGCTTTGGAGCTCGGCAAGCTCAGACACATCACATGCCTACACACGTCTTAAACTTAGTGGCTCAACGGTTTCTCAAAACCTACCCCAATTTGCCTGAGCTACTGGTAACGGTGCGCCGCGTGTGTGCACATTTCCGCAAGTCATCAAAAGCTTCAGCCGGTCTGTCAACGCTGCAGCAGCACTTTAACTTGCCAGCTCACTGGCTGTTGTGCTACGTGAGCATGCGCTGGAACTCCACGTTCCACATGTTGGCCAGGCTTTGTGAGCAGTAGAGTGCAGTAGTGGAATACGAACTGCAACATGGTCGTCACCTTTCCTATCAGCTTTCGATAATCATAAGCGAGGAGTAGGCATGGATGTCTGACCTCTGTGAGGTTTTAAGAAACTTTGAAGAATCAACACAGATGGTGAGCGGCGATAGCGCTATTATCAGCGTAACCATCCCACTTATGTGTCTACTCAAACACTCGCTGCTCACAATTAAGGACGACGCTTTGCATGTGAACGAAGTGGAAATCGTGCAAGAAGACATTACACAGCGTGATAGCCAGACCACCCTCAGTCCGTCTTCTCAGCGCGAATTGGACGATGAAGAGGAGGAGGAGCAGGAGACGGTTGCCTCCGCTACAGAGGGTAGTAACCATGGAAGTTTCATTTCATATGTTCAGCGTGGGTGGGCAGAAGAGGAGGAAGAGGATGAGGAGATTGAGAGTGATCCTCCTGATGACGACAGTGAAGTCTTGCCTGTTGGTACTCTGGCACACATGGCTGACTTCATGTTAGGCTGCCTTTCCCGCGACCCGCGCGTTATACGCATTTTAGACAACACTTGGGATTACTGTGTGTTCACCCTTCTCGACCCCCGCTGTACAAAGAGGACTTCTCATCTCTTATTCCTCAGTTGGAGAGGACGAGCAAAACGTTGCAATACCAGAAGGTCCTTGTTGAAAAATTGCTCCACAAATTTCCATCTAACAACGCTGGCGGCAGAGTCCGTAGTTCCTTGGCCAACCGAGGAGTGGAGACAAGGAGAACACACAGCAGTTCCAACAGAGGCAGGGCAACACTCTCCAAGGCCTGGGACAGTTTAATGACACCCCGCCAGCACCCTCACCCTGATGTGCGGCCTAGTGTCACAAGGAGGAAAAAAATTCTGAAAGATGGTGAAGGAGTACTTAGCAGACCGTGTCAGCATCCTTAATGATCCCTCCGTGCCTTACAACTACTGGGTGTCCAAGCTGGATACGTGGCACGAACTAGCGCTTTACGTCTTGGTAGTGCTGGCCTGCTCTGCCGCCAGCGTTTTGTCTGAGCGGGTATTTAGTGCTGCTGGTGGCATTATAACAGATAAGCGTGTACGCCTGTCAACTGAAAATGCTAACAGGTTGACTCTTATAAAAATGAACAAGGCCTGGATTGCCCTAGACTTCTCGACTCCACCAGAGGAAAGCAGATGAACAAAGGCACTTTAAATGTGTTGTTTAATGTACTGAATACACTGTATTTCCATGCACCCCTTCCACCACAAAAAAGGGTATATGGTTAAATCTTTCTTTCCTCCTCCTCTTCCATCATATCAACATGCTTATTTGTCGCGTATATTGCCCTCGCATATATGCCCTCGCATACAATTTTTTACAGGGTCAGCTCAACTGCAGGCCCTCACATATAATGTTTTACAGGGTCAGCTCAACTGCAGGCCCTCGCATACAATGTTTTACAGGGTCAGCTCAACTGCAGGCCCTCGCATACAATGTTTTTCAGGGTCAGCTCAACTGCAGGCCCTCGCATATAATGTTTTACAGGGTCAGCTCAACTGCAGGCCCTCGCATATAATGTTTTACAGGGTCAGCTCAACTGCAGGCCCCTCGCATATAATGTTTTACAGCGTCAGCTCAACTGCAGGCCCTCGCATATAATGTTTTACAGGGTCAGCTCAACTGCAGGCCCTCGCATATAATGTTTTACAGGGTCAGCTGAACTGCAGGCCCTCCCATATAATGTTTTACAGGGTCAGGTCACCTGCAGGCCCTCGCATATAATATTTTACAGGGTCAGGTCACCTGCAGGCCCTCACCTACAATCTTTTGCAGGGTAAGCTAACCTTCTGATGACAACAGCGAAGTCTTGCCTGTTGGTACTCTGGCACACATGGCTGACTTCATGTTAGGCTGCCTTTCCCGCACGTTATATGCATTTTAGACAACACTGGGGATTACTGTGTGTTCACCCTTCTCGAACCCCGCTACAAAGAGAACAAAACGCTGCAATACCAGAAGATCCTTGTTATAAAATTGCTCCAAAAATTTCCATCTGACAACGCTGGCGACAGAGTCCATAGTTCCTTGGCCAACCGAGGAGTGAAGACAAGGGGAACACACAGCATTTCCAACAGAGGCAGGGGAACACTCTCCAAGGCCTGGGACAGTTTCATGACACCCCGCCAGCACCCTCACCCTGATGCGCGGCCTAGTGTCACAAGAAGTGAAACATTTTGGAAGATGGCGAAGGAGTACCTAGCAGACCGTGTCAGCATCTTCAATGATCCCTCAGTACCTTACAACTACTGGGTGTCCAAGCTGGACACGTGGCACGAACTGGCACGAACCTGCCCTGCCACCAGCATTTTGTCTGAGAGGGTATTTAGTAATGCTGGTGGCATTATAAGAGATAAGTGTATCCGCCTGTCAACTGAAAATGCTAACAGGTTGACTCTTATAAAAATTAACAAGGTCTGGATTACCCCAGACTTCTCGACTCCACCAGAGGAAAGCAGATGAACAAAGGCACTTTAAATGTGTTGTTTAATTCACTAAATACACTGTATTTCCATGCACCCCTTCCACCATAAAAAAGGGTATATGGTTAAATCTTCCTTTTCTCCTCCTCCTCTCCTACTCTGGCACACATGGCTGACTTCATGTTAGGCTGCCTTTCCCACCACCTGCGCGTTATACGCATTTTAGACAACACGGATTACTGGGTGTTCACCCTTCTCCACCCCCCGCTACAAAGAGAACTTCTCATCTCTCATTCCTCTGGTGGAGAGGACAAGCAAAACGGTGCTATACCAGAAGGTCCTTGTTGAAAAATCGCTCCAAAGTTGATAGACACGCAAATGAATCGTCGCTGTCACGGGGATGTGCGATCGCCTAGAAATTATCTAGAGTCAACAAGGCCCTCACCTACAAGTCTAGTCTCAGTAGCCAAGAGTCTGGTCAACACAATCCTCACCATGATGGCTCACTGGATGAATGTTGTGGAGGCCGGGAGCAAGTTGGATGCTGGTACCAGACTTGCCCTCCAATAGATCCTCGTTAACGGAAAGTGTACTCATTTCAATAACAGTGCCGCTTAGGAGTGCTGAGTCGGGAGTGGGTAATTTCCGTGCACCTCCTGCATTCCTTGCATGCTTGTGTTTTAATAACTTGACCCATCTCCTTTGGGTGGTTCACAATTAGGGAAAAAAGGGGCAAGGCAACAACAGCCAATCAGATTTCAGCCATTGACCTCCCTTGGATGTGGTAGCCCTTTCTCAGGCTCCCTCTCCATCATCGAACCTTAATTCACCGTTACCCATGATCAACATGTTAGGCGCAGAAAAGAACATCTAAAGTTGATGGGGCAGACATCCAAATAGATCGTTGCCGTCACGGACACGTGGAATCGCCCAGAGGTTATCTAGAGTCACCAATGTGGCAGACGGCCCTCGCCCCTAATGTTTTAGATGGTCAGATCAGCAAGCCCTTGCTCCAAATGTTTTTGAGGGTCACCAGCAGGCCATCAATCATAATTTTTCAAGGGTGTGTATGATGCCCTCCTGTATGTGTAACAAAGGGTGTTTTGGAGTGCCTGGTTTGGCAGCCCTTTCACTTAGTGCATAGGCTTTATGAGTGTAGGAGTCCCACTACCTGAACAATTGTACCACAATGTGAAAGAGGACCTCCATTATGTGATATACAGCTTGTAGCAGCACTTGCACTTTATATACAAGTAAATATACAGGAAAGAATGTTTCTTAACAATTTTTGCTCTAAAACTTTTTTTTTCCGGTTTTGTGCGTATTAATGTCAGTCTGTAAACAGGGTTACCAGCAGCGACCTGCGAGTCCAAGATGCATTGAGGCATCCTCCCCATGCTGTTCCCAAACCATTTTGGTGGTTTTTCCATCAATTCCTGACCTTTTCCTCTGAACCAAGCACCCTCCCTTCTTCAGAGCAGGGGGTGCCTGGTTTAATGCTTGGGTTCTCCCATTGACCTCCATTATACTCGGGTGCTCGGTAGAGCACCCGAGCATCCCAATGTGTTCGGCAAGAGCACCCGAGCACTTTGGTGCTCGATCATCACTAGTGTTGAGGACTATGTGTCAGCCTGTTGTACCTGTGCTCGTGCTAAGGTGACACATACTCAGCCTTCTGGATCTCTTCTTCCGTTACCCATCCCGTCCAGACCTTGGACGAATTTGTCCATGGAATTTATCACGGATTTACCGAATTCTTCTGGAAAAACCGTGATCATGGTGGTAGTTGATCGGTTTAGCAAAATGGCACATTTTATAGCATTGCCTGCTCTACCTAATGCCAAAACTCTTGCACGGATGTTTGTCAATAACATTATGAAACTACATGGCATTCCCTCTGATGTGGTCTCTGATCGGGCGAATCAGTTTGTTTCCAGATTCTGGAAAGCATTCTGTACTCAACTGGGGTTACATTTGTCCTTTTCTTCGGCTTTTCATCCTCAGTCGAACTGACAGATGGAGCGCACCAATCAGAGTCTGGAGAATCACTTGAGAGGTTTTGTTTCGGAGGACCAGGAGGAGTTGTCTTCATTCTTGTCGTTAGCTGAGTTTGCCATTAATAACCGTAGACAGGAGTCCACTGATAAGTTGACGTTTTATGAGGCATATGGATTCCTCTTCTTTTTCTTCGATTTGGCGGAAAATTCAAAATAACCTGAAAAATATGGGCAACAGGTATAAGCGTGTGGCTGACAGGAGATGTATGGATGGTCTGGACTTGAGAGTGGTTGATTCTGTGTGGCTGTCCACAAGAAAAATTAAGCTTTGTTATGCAAGCGGGTGTGGACCCACTGACCACAGACTGGGTATACTCCGGAGGGGCGTAACTAAGCAGCTACCTGGTATTCACTAGAGCCCCTGATGGTGGGGATAGGCTTGGGCCGTAGGGTAGCTGCCAGGTGCCACTCCAGAGTAGTCCCCAAGTCAGTGGCAGCTGACCAGGGGGTCAGAGTGCTCGGTGCAAGCACCAAGGGGACGTACGAGGCCTGGAGGTACGGGTCAGGGCAGGCGGCAATCAAGCGAAGTCAACAAACAAGATCCGAGGTCAGGGGCAGGCGGCAAACAGGCAAAGTCCATAAACTAAGTCCGAGGTCAGAGGCAGGCGTCAGAAAGCCGGGTTGCTGCCCGTGTTTGTCAGTTGTGCGGCAGGAGGTAAAAGAGGGAGCCCGGCGCCCGTGCCTGCTGATAGGGGCAGCGGCGCTGGCACAGGCCGCTGGGCTAACAGTGCCCCCCCCCCTTACGCTTCCTCTCCTCAGGCCTGGTCCTAGACAATAATTTTTTCAGCAGAAGAGGGGCATTGATGTTCTCCCTGGGTTCCCAAGATCTCTCCTCTGGGCCAAAACCCTTCCAATACACCAGAAACAGGGTTTTCCCTCTACTCTTCTTCATCCCCAGAATTGCCTTTACCTCATAGACATTCTCATCACTGACCGCAACAGGAGCAGAGACCGGTTTCTTGAAAAAACGATTCAGGATGACGGGCTTCAGCAGGGAGACATGGAAGGGAGGCTGGTAGCTTAAGCTTGTAGGAAACATCATTGATTTGTTCAAGAAATTCAAATGGACCGATGAAGCGAGGACCCAATTTGTGGGAGGGTATTTTGAGCCGGATGCATTTGGAAGCAAGCCAGATTTATCACCAGGATGGAATTTTGGAGCATTTCTAAGTTTTTTATCTGCGGACTCTTTCATGCACACAGAAGCCTCTTTCAGAGCTCCCCTAGTCTCCTCCCAGATTTTAGAGAGCTCTCTTGAGGTAGCGTCTGCAGCAGGGATACCGGAAGAAGGAGACACCGGGACTGGGATATTTGGTTGTTGGCCATAAACAACAAAAAATTGAGATTTCTTGGAAGACTCGCTGACATGATTGTTGTATGAGAACTCAGCCCAAGGCAATAGTTCGACCCAGTTGTCGTGATGACTGTTAGTAAAGTGGCGCAAGAAGTTTGTCAGAATTTGGTTAACACACTCCACCTGACCTTTGGACTGAGGATGATATGCTGACGAGAAGTCCAGAGATACATTTAATAGCTTGCAGAGAGCTCTCCAGAATTTAGACGTGAACTGTACGCCTCTATCTGACACAATACGGAGTGGAAAGCCATGGAGACAAAAAATGTGTTAGATAAAATTCTTGGCCAGTTGGGGAGCAGAAGCAAGACCAGGCAGAGGGACGAAATGTGCCATTTTGGAGAAGCGGTCAACCACTACCCAAATTACAGAACAACCGAAGGACGTGGGTAGATCTGTGATAAAGTCCATGGCTATTTGTTGCCAGGGAACCTCAGGAACTGGAAGGGGAAGCAGAAGGCCAGCTGGACGCTGTTTGGAAGTTTTATTTTGCGCGCCAGATGGACAAGCAGCTACAAATTCTAGGATATCTTGTTGCATGATTGGCCACCAGTACCGCTGTGCAATGAACCTGAAGGTCTTTCTCTGACCGGCATGACCCGCCACTTTAGATGAATGACCCCATAGTAAGATTCGGTTTCTGAGAGATTCGGCAACAAAGGTTTTTCCAGGAGGAATTTCGGATAGCTTGACTGGACAGGCCGAGATTTTAGCGGGATCAATGATGAATTGTGACTCCTCCTCCTGGTCAGTGGAATCAAAGGATCTTGAACGAGCATCTGCTTTGATGTTTTTATCTGCAGCACGAAAGTAAAGAACAAAATCAAAACGTTTAAAGAAGAGGGACCATCGAGCTTGGAGTGGATTAAGTCTCTGCAGACTGTATGTAGGTGAGATTTTTGTGGTCAGTATAGATCACTACCGGATGACTGGCTCCCTCCAGAAGGTATCGCCATTCCTCCAATGCCATTTTTATGACCAACAACTCTCTGTCCCCGATCGAGTAGTTGCGCTCCGGAGTGGAGAAGGCCCTGGAGAAGAAGCCACATGATGTCATTTTACCTGAGGGAGATCTTTGTGAAAGCACCGCCCCAGCTCCAATAGACGATGCATCCACCTCCAAGAAAAATTGCTTACTGGCACCAGGACGATGGAGTACTGGAGCCGCAGAGAAGGCCTGTTTCAAGGCTTGGAAGGCTGATTCAGCCTCAGCAGTCCAATTTTTGGGATTTGCCCCTTTACGTGTCAAGGCTGAGATGGGGGCTGTCAAAGAAGAGAAGTGTGGCACGAACTGGCGGTAGCAGTTGGCGAACCCCAGGAAGCGTTGAATATCCTTTAAACCAGAAGGATGGGGCCACTTCAAAATCGCAGACAGCTTTTCAGGATCCATCTGTAGACCAGTATCAGATATTATGTACCCCAAAAATGGAAGTGAGGTTTGTTCGAAGAGACATTTTTCAAACTTGGCATACAGACAATTTTTTTTAGCCTTTGAAGGACCATGCGAACCTGACTCTGGTGAGTAGCCAAATCTGGAGAAAAGACAAGGATATCATCTAGATAAACCACAACACAAGAATATAACAAGTCTCTGAAAATATCATTAACGAATTCGTGGAACACTGCAGGAGCATTGCTTAGTCCAAACGGCATCACCAGATATTCATAGTGACCGTCACGGGTGTTGAAGGCGGTCTTCCACTCGTCCCCTTGACAAATTCGGATCTAGTTGTAGGCCCCACGCAGATCTAATTTGGAGAAGATTTTAGCTCCTCTGAGGCGGTCAAACAACTCTGGAATAAGGGGAAGGGGGTATTTGTTCTTGATAGTGATTTTATTTAGGCCCCTATAATCGATGCATGGGCGGAGAGAACCATCTTTTTTTCTTTACAAAGAAGAAGCCAGCACCAGCCAGAGAAGGATAAATCCTCTGTCAAGATTTTCTTTGATGTACTCAGACATCGCTTGTGTCTCGGCTAGTGACAGAGGATAAATGCGACCACGGGGAGGTGAAGAACCAGGAATGAGATCAATTGGACAATCATAAGGCCTGTCTGAAGGTAACGTCTCAGCCTCCTTCTTATCAAAGACGTCGGCATAGGCATGGTATGCTGCAGGCTGATTTTCAAGATTTGGTGGTACCCAGGGTAACCGAGCAGCCCGAACAGGAGAAAGACACTTTCCAAGGCAGTACTGTCCCCAATGAAGCACCTCTCCAGACTTCCAATCAAGAACAGGTTCATGGGTACGGAGCCATGGAAGCCCCAAAAGGAGAGAGTGAAAAAGGCTTTGAAAAACCAGGAATGAAAACTCTTCTGTATGAAGAGCTCCCACCTGTAGTCTTACAGGTTCAGTACAAAATTATACGGACTCAGATAGAGCCCTTCCATCAACAGATAACACCAACAATGGTCTCTGCAGGCGTCGGACTGGAATACGATATTGATCCACTATGGCTTGCTGCAGGAAGTTTCCTGCTGATCCAGAATCCAGAAGAGTCGTCTTCGTGAACCGATTATCTCCAAACGACAAGTTTGCCGGCAGAGTCAGGGGTGGAGAGGAATTATCTTCACCTAGAGCCACCTCTCCAACAGACCCTAGGCTCGGGAGTTTCCCGGCTTCAGGGGACAAGCATGGAGCACATGATCAGAAACACCACAGTAGAAACAAAGTCCTTTGTCACGGCGGTGATCACGTTCCTGTTCAGACAGCTTAACCCGGTCGACCTGCATGGGCTCAGGAACTGCAGACAACATGGAAGGCAGAGGGTTAGGAGCTTGCTGAAAAGAAGATGCCAGATGACAAGGCTTCCCCTCACGTGCCACTTCTCTGGCACGTTCCTGGAACCGTAAGTCAATTCGAGCAGCCAGGGAGATGAGGTCATCCAGGGTGGAAGGAACATCCTGTCCGGTCAATTCATCTTTAATTCTCCCACAGAGGCCCTCCCAAAAGGTGGCCACAAGTGCCTCATTATTCTAGCCGAGTTCAGAGGCTAGCGTACGGAACTGGACTGCATACCGGCCCACAGATTGGTTCCCTTGACGCAACCGCAGTAGGGAGGATGTGGCAGAGGAGGTGTGTCTGGGCTCGTCAAACACAATGCGGAAGGCCTCTAGGAAGGCCTGTAGATTCATTATGACTGGGTCGTTCCTTTCCCAGAGGGGATTGATTCAGGCCAGTGCCTCCCCAGTAAGGTGTAACATAAGAAAAGCCACTTTGGCTCGGTCCGAGGCAAAAGTTCAAATTGAAGGGTGCATTGATTTATGAACCCCCGGCACTGCTTAGGGTCACCATTGAAACGTGGAGGAGCAGAGAGATAAGATCCAGATCCAGGTATGTAGGAAGAGGACGGAGCAGGAGCCGAATTAACCTGGGCAGAGAAGCTTGATGACTCTGGTTTAGCAGATGTCAGGTCATTTAGACGCATATTCACATTGCGTAGGTAGGACAATATTTGACCCTGACGCTCACGCTGCTGGGCCAACTCCTGGTGTAACTCAATGTTACTGGGCAGGTTCGGATTAGCGGGGTCCATGGCCTGAGCAAACTGTTATGCAAGCGGGTGTGGACCCACTGCGCCACTGACTGGGTATACTCCAGAGGGGCGTAACTAAGCAGCTACCTGGTATTCACTAGAGTCCCTGGGGATAGATTTGGGCCATAGGGTAGCTGCCAAGTGCCACTCCAGAGTAGTCCCCAAGTCAGTGGCAGCTGACCAGGGGATCAGAGTGCTCGGTGCAAGCATCAAGGGTACGTACGAGGCATGGAGGTATGGGTCAGGGCAGCGGCAATCAAGCGAAGTCAGCAAACAAGATCTGAGGTCAGGGGCAGGTGGCAAACAGGCAAAGTCCATAAATGAAGTCCGAGGTCAGAGGCAGGCGGCAGAAAGCAAAGTCCATGAGTACAATAGCAGGATTCGGTACACAGAAAGGCAGACAAGATAAACACCTTTGCACAGGGACTAGACAAGCTAGACACTAAGGTTGCTCAGGCAACTTCCTGTAGTGAGAAGTGCCTTTAAATACCTGCTGCAATCCAGCCATAGGCTGCTGAGACAGAGAGCGTGTGTGTGTTGCCTCTTAGTTGAAGAGAGACACACCCATGCAAGCTTCAACACTAATGCAAGTCTCCAACAGGAAGGAAACTCTGGCATGGAACATATGTAGCAGATTTAAGTTAGTTGCTGCCCGTGTTTGTTAGCTGGGCAGCAAGAGGGAAAAGAGGGAGCCCGGTCCCCGTGCCTTCTGATAGGGGCAGCGGTGCCGGCACAGACCGCTGGGCTAACAAGCTTAAGGTACCTTCTTGGAATTTGGGCCCAAGATTTATTGGTCAATATAAGATCACTGCCATTGTTAACCCTGTAGTCTTCCGTCTTGAACTTCCTCAGGCTATGAAAATTCATAACGTACAGTCAGGTCCATAAATATTGGGACATCGACACAATTATAACATTTTTGGCTCTATACACCACCACAATGGATTTGAAATGAAACGACTGCAGACTGACAGCTTTAATTTGAGGGTATGTACATGCAAATCAGGTGAACGGTGTAGGAATTACAACAGTTTGCATATGTGCCTCCCACTTGTAAAGGAACCAAAAGTAATGGGACAGAATAATAATTACAAATCAAACTTTCACTTTTTAATACTCGGTTGCAAATTCTTTGCAGTCAATTACAGCCCGAAGTCTGGATCGCATAGACATCACCAGACGCTGAGTTTCATCCCTCGTGATGCTCTGCCAGGCCTCTACTGCAACTGTCTTCAGTTCCTGCTTGTTCTTGGGGCATTTTCCCCTCAGTTTTGTCTTTAGCAAGTGAAATGCATGCTCAATCGGATTGAGGTCAGGTGATTGACTTGGCCATTGCATAACATTCCACTTCTTTCCCTTAAACTCTTTGGTTGCTTTTGCAGTATGCTTTAGGTCATTGTCCATCTGCACTGTGAAGTGCCATCCAAAGAGTTCTGAAGCCTTTGTACGAATATGAGCAGATAATATTGCCTGAAACACTTCAGAATTCATCCTGCTGCTTTTGCCAGCAGTCACATCATCAATAAATACAAGAGAACCAGTTCCATTGGCAGCCATACATGCCCACGCCATGACACTACTACCACCATGCTTCGCTGATGCGGTGGTATGCTTAGGATCATGAGCAGTTCCTTTCCTTCTCCATACTTTTCTCTTCCCATCACTCTGGTACAAGTTAATGTTGGTCTCATCTGACTATAGGATGTTGTTCCAGAACTGTGAAGGCTTTTTTAGATGTCGTTTGGCAAATTCTAATCTGGCCTTCCTCTTTGTGAGGCTCTCCAATGGTTTACATCTTGAGGTGAACCTTCTGTATTTACTCTGGTGAAGTCTTCTCTTGATTGTTGACTTTGACACACATACACCTACCTCCTGGAGAGTGTTCTTGATCTGGCCAACTGTTGTGAAGGGTGTTTTCTTCACCAGGGAAAGAATTCTTTGGCCATCCACCACAGTTGTTTTCCGTGGTCATCTGGGTCTTTTGATGTTGCTGAGCTCACCGGTGCGTTCCTTCTTTTCAAGAATGTTCCAAACTGTTGTTTTGGCCACGCTTAATGTTTTTGCTATCTCTTTGATGGGTTTGTTTCAGCTCTTTGGATCTCATCTTGAGAGTTGACAGCAACAGATTCCAAATGCAAATAGTACACTTGAAATGAACTCTGAACTCATTATCTGCTCATTGTAATAGGGATGATGAGGGAATAACACACACCTGGCCATGGAACAGCTAAGAACCATATTGTCCCATTACTTTTGGTCCCTTAACAAGTGGGAGGCACATATGCAAACTGTTTAAATTCCTACACCGTTCACCTGATTTGGATGTAAATATCCTCAAATTAAAGCTGACAGTCTGCAGTTAAAGCACATCTTGTTTGTTTCATTTCAAATCCATTGTGGTGGTGTATAGAGCCACAAATGTTAGAATTGTGTCGATGTCCCAATAATTATGGACCTGACTGTTTTTCGTCGTTGTTGAAGAAATGTGACGAACCTGTTCAGCCGTCCTCCTTGCCTCCCGCTCCTGTCATGGTGGACGGTAATTTAGAATTTCAAATCAGCAGGATTGTGGACTCCTGAGTTCTCCGTAGATCCCTCCAGTATCTCATCCACTGGAAGGGTTACGGACCAGAGGAGAGGATGTGGGTTCCAGTGGCCGATGTTAATGCAAATCGTCTGGTGAAGGCATTTCACACAGTCCATCCTGATAAGGTCGGTCCTGGGTGCCCGGACGTCACCCATAGAAGAAAGAGGGGGGTACTGTCACGGTCCCTCAGGTGACTGATGTCAGGAAATCAAGGAGATTGGCTGAGCGTGGAGGAATCTAACAGCCTCTTGATTTCTCTTGATTCAGTGTTGATAGGGTTAATGACCACTTCCTTTTTTTAGCTGTAGCTCAGTGGTCATCACTTCTACCCTTTGACCCCACCCTTCTGACTATGCGGTAGATAGCTTCATTTGGGTTTGGCTAAACTGGTGTGAGTTTGTCTCTGGTGTTCCTGCTCGTCCATCTCTACAGAAGTTAAGTGTCGCGTTTGTTTGTATTTGTTATATTCCCTGTTGTTTGTATCTGGCGCTGAGACAGAGACTTCCATTCGTCCATCTGGGGAGGAATGGGTTTTCTTTGGTCCTAACCTTTTTCAGGGTTATTGAAATAAAGGCCTAGGTATTCTGCATATGAATATTACTACCTTCATGGTCTATTCATATTGATAGATAGGTAGGGCCCGGATTAGGGTTGTCTAAGAGGTGACCTGTTTCTTACCTAGGTTCCAGGCCCAGTTACTGTTACCCTTCCCTCCTGTGTTCAGTGTGGAGTTTCCCCCCCACACTGATCGCGACAGTGTCTCAGCTCATATACTCCCACTAACAAGAGAAAGAAAAGAGAAATTAGTAGTAAAGTTTTTCTGTATACACACTGTAGGTGGTGACCAGGTGACTTAACCACCTCCGGACCGCTGTACGCACAGACGCGTCCTGGAGGTGGTTGATTCATTCCTCCCGGACGCGCCGGCGCGTCCTCTCGCGAGACGCGAGATTTCCTGTGAACGCGCGCACACAGGCGCGCGCGCTCACAGGAACGGAAGGTAAGAGAGTTGATCTCCAGCCTGCCAGCGGCGATCGTTCTCTGGCAGGCTGGAGATGTGTTTTTTTTAACCCCTAACAGGTATATTAGACGCTGTTTTGATAACAGCGTCTAATATACCTGCTACCTGGTCCTCTGGTGGTCCCATTTGTTTGGATCGACCACCAGAGGACACAGGTAGCTCAGTAAAGTCCCACCAAGCACCACTACACTACACTACACCCCCCCCCCCCGTCACTTATTAACCCCTTATTAGCCCCTGATCACCCCATATAGACTCCCTGATCACCCCCCTGTCATTGATTACCCCCCTGTCATTGATCAACCCCCTGTAAAGCTCCATTCAGATGTCCGCATGATTTTTACGGATCCACTGATAGATGGATCGGATCCGCAAAACGCATCCGGACGTCTGAATGAAGCCTTACAGGGGCATGATCAATGACTGTGGTTATCACCCCATATAGACTCCCTGATCACCCCCCTGTCATTGATCACCCCCCTGTCATTGATTACCCCCCTGTAAAGCTCCATTCAGACGTCCGCATGATTTTTACGGATCCACTGATAGATGGATCGGATCCGCAAAACGCATCCGGACGTCTGAATGAAGCCTTACAGGGGCATGATCAATGACTGTGGTGATCACCCCATATAGACTCCCTGATCACCCCCCTGTAAAGCTCCATTCAGATGTCCGCATTATTTTTACGGATCCACTGATAGATGGATCGGATCCGCAAAACGCATCCGGACGTCTGAATGAAGCCTTACAGGGGCATGATCAATGACTGTGGTTATCACCCCATATAGACTCCCTGATCACCCCCCTGTCATTGATTACCCCCCCTGTCATTGATTACCCCCCTGTAAAGCTCCATTCAGACGTCCGCATGATTTTTACGGATCCACTGATAGATGGATCGGATCCGCAAAACGCATCCGGACGTCTGAATGAAGCCTTACAGGGGCATGATCAATGACTGTGGTGATCACCCCATATAGACTCCCTGATCACCCCCCTGTCATTGATTACCCCCCTGTCATTGATCACCCCCCTGTAAAGCTCCATTCAGACGTCCGCATGATTTTTACGGATCCACTGATAGATGGATCGGATCCGCAAAACGCATCCGGACGTCTGAATGAAGCCTTACAGGGGCATGATCAATGACTGTGGTGATCACCCCATATAGACTCCCTGATCACCCCCCTGTCATTGATTACCCCCCTGTCATTGATTACCCCCCTGTAAAGCTCCATTCAGACGTCCGCATGATTTTTACGGATCCACTGATAGATGGATCGGATCCGCAAAACGCATCCGGACGTCTGAATGAAGCCTTACAGGGGCATGATCAATGACTGTGGTGATCACCCCATATAGACTCCCTGATCACCCCCCTGTCATTGATTACCCCCCTGTCATTGATCACCCCCCTGTAAAGCTCCATTCAGACGTCCGCATGATTTTTACGGATCCACTGATAGATGGATCGGATCCGCAAAACGCATCCGGACGTCTGAATGAAGCCTTACACGGGCGTGATCAATGACTGTGGTTATCACCCCATATAGACTCCCTGATCACCCCCCTGTCATTGATCACCCCCCTGTCATTGATCACCCCCCTGTCATTGATCACCCCCCTGTCATTGATCAACCCCCTGTCATTGATCAACCCCCCTGTCATTGATCAACCCCCCTGTCATTGATCAACCCCCCTGTCATTGATCACCCCCCTGTCATTGATCACCCCCCTGTAAGGCTCCATTCAGACATTTTTTTGGCCCAAGTTAGCGGAATTATTATTTTTTTTTCTTACAAAGTCTCATATTCCACTAACTTGTGACAAAAAATTAAATCTCACATGAACTCACCATACCCCTCACGGAATCCAAATGCGTAAAATTTTTGTCCCAAGTTAGCGGAACGGGAGACTTTGTGAGAAAAAAATAAAAAATATCAATTTCCGCTAACTTGTGCCAAAAAAAAAAATTTTCTATGAACTCGCCATGCCCCTCATTGAATACCTTGGGGTGTCTTCTTTCCAAAATGGGGTCACATGTGGGGTATTTATACTGCCCTGGCATTCTAGGGGCCCCAAAGCGTGAGAAGAAGTCTGGTATCCAAATGTCTAAAAATGCCCTCCTAAAAGGAATTTGGGCACCTTTGCGCATCTAGGCTGCAAAAAAGTGTCACACATCTGGTATCGCCGTACTCAGGAGAAGTTGGGGAATGTGTTTTGGGGTGTCATTTTACATATACCCATGCTGGGTGAGATAAATATCTTGGTCAAATGCCAACTTTGTATAAAAAAATGGGAAAAGTTGTCTTTTGCCAAGATATTTCTCTCACCCAGCATGGGTATATGTAAAAAGACACCCCAAAACACATTCCCCAACTTCTCCCGAGTACGGAGATACCAGATGTGTGACACTTTTTTGCAGCCTAGGTGGGCAAAGGGGCCCATATTCCAAAGAGCACCTTTCGGATTTCACTGGTCATTTACCTACTTACCACACATTAGGGCCCCTGGAAAATGCCAGGGCAGTATAACTACCCCACAAGTGACCCCATTTTGGAAAGAAGACACCCCAAGGTATTCCGTGAGGGGCATGGCGAGTTCCTAGAATTTTTTATTTTTTGTCACAAGTTAGTGGAAAATGATGATTTTTTTTTTTTTTTTTTTTCATACAAAGTCTCATATTCCACTAACTTGTGACAAAAAATAAAAACTTCCATGAACTCACTATGCCCATCAGCGAATACCTTGGGGTCTATTCTTTCCAAAATGGGGTCACTTGTGGGGTAGGCATAATGCCCTGGTATTTTAGGGGCCCAAATGTGTGGTAAGGAGTTTGAAATCAAATTCTGTAAAAAATGACGAGTGAAATCCGAAAGGTGCTCTTTGGAATATGGGCCCCTTTGCCCACCTAGGCTGCAAAAAAGTGTCACACATCTGGTATCTCCGTACTCAGGAGAAGGTGGGGAATGTGTTTTGGGGTGTCATTTTACATATACCCATGCTGGGTGAGATAAATATCTTGGTCAAATGCCAACTTTGTATAAAAAAATGGGAAAAGTTGTCTTTTGCCAAGATATTTCTCTCACCCAGCATGGGTATATGTAAAAAGACACCCCAAAACACATTCCCCAACTTCTCCTGAGTACGGAGATACCACATGTGTGGCACTTTTTTGCAGCCTAGGTGGGCAAAGGGGCCCATATTCCAAAGAGCACCTTTTGGATTTCACTGGTCATTTACCTACTTACCACACATTAGGGCCCCTGGAAAATGCCAGGGCAGTATAACTACCCCACAAGTGACCCCATTTTGGAAAGAAGACACCCCAAGGTATTCCGTGAGGGGCATGGCGAGTTCCTAGAATTTTTTATTTTTTGTCACAAGTTAGTGGAAAATGATGATTTTTTTTATATTTTTTTTTTTTTCATACAAAGTCTCATATTCCACTAACTTGTGACAAAAAATAAAAACTTCCATGAACTCACTATGCCCATCAGCGAATACCTTGGGGTCTCTTCTTTCCAAAATGGGGTCACTTGTGGGGTAGTTATACTGCCCTGGCATTCTAGGGGCCCAAATGTGTGGTAAGGAGTTTGAAATCAAATTCTTTAAAAAATGACGAGTGAAATCCCAAAGGTGCTCTTTGGAATATGGGCCCCTTTGCCCACCTAGGCTGCAAAAAAGTGTCACACATCTGGTATCTCCGTATTCAGGAGAAGTTGGGGAATGTGTTTTGGGGTGTCTTTTTACATATACCCATGCTGGGTGAGAGAAATATCTTGGCAAAAGACAACTTTTCCCATTTTTTTATACAAAGTTGGCATTTGACCAAGATATTTATCTCACCCAGCATGGGTATATGTAAAATGACACCTCAAAACACATTCCCCAACTTCTACTGAATACGGAGATACCAGATGTGTGACACTTTTTTGCAGCCTAGGTGGGCAAAGGGGCCCACATTCCAAAGAGCACCTTTCGGATTTCACTGGTCAGTTTTTACAGAATTTGATTTCAAACTCCTTACCACACATTTGGGCCCCTAGAATGCCAGGGCAGTATAACTACCCCACAAGTGACCCCATTTTGGAAAGAAGAGACCCCAAGGTATTTCGTGATGGGCATAGTGAGTTCATGGAAGTTTTTATTTTTTGTCACAAGTTAGTGGAATATGAGACTTTGTAAGAAAAAAAAAAAAAAAAATCATCATTTTCCGCTAACTTGTGACAAAAAATAAAAAGTTCTATGAACTCACTATGCCCATCAGCGAATACCTTAG
This sequence comes from Bufo bufo, assembly GCF_905171765.1. Lineage (NCBI taxonomy): Eukaryota > Metazoa > Chordata > Amphibia > Anura > Bufonidae > Bufo > Bufo bufo. The sequence continues at coordinate 179,318,993 of NC_053397.1, forward strand.
GGTGTGTACTTTCCGAAATGGGGTCATTTGTGGGGTGTTTGTACTGTCTAGGCATTGTAGAACCTCAGGAAACATGACAGGTGCTCAGAAAGTCAGAGCTGCTTCAAAAAGCGGAAATTCACATTTTTGTACCATAGTTTGTAAACGCTATAACTTTTACCCAAACCATTTTTTTTTTACCCAAACATTTTTTTTTTATCAAAGACATGTAGAACAATAAATTTAGAGCAAAATTTATATATGGATGTCATTTTTTTTGCAAAATTTTACAACTGAAAGTGAAAAATGTCATTTTTTTGCAAAAAAATCGTTAAATTTCGATTAATAACAAAAAAAGTAAAAATGTCAGCAGCAATGAAATACCACCAAATGAAAGCTCTATTAGTGAGAAGAAAAGGAGGTAAAATTCATTTGGGTGGTAAGTTGCATGACCGAGCAATAAATGGTGAAAGTAGTGTAGGTCAGAAGTGTAAAAAGTGTTTAAGCACTGGGGGCTGAGGTGGTTAAAGACCTGTCCACAGTTACAAAATGTTTTGTAAGAGAATTTTACATACTTAAGTATTGATTGGTTCTGTCCCCTTTAATTATTATATCACCTTCTATATTCTTTGTAGTGATATTCCTTGCAATATAGTGAGTTAGTGATAGATAGATAGATAGATAGATAGATAGATAGATAGATAGATAGATAACATAAAGCTGCATTACTCTAGTGATTATCTTAAAGACATGCCTCCTACAAGAGGAGGGGCGGAAAGGTAAAAACTTTAATGCACAAAGGCAAATAGTGGAACTTCACCGAGAACATCATCCAGGTCAGATGTTGTAGGTCTATCTTTCTCCTGTATCAACATGGGGTGTCAGCTATGTGCTATGACATGGCCACAGGAGTTTCCCCCCATTGTGTTGCAGGCCAGTGATTGTTATTTACTTTTACTACTTTGTATGTGATTTATCATATTTAGAAAATATATTTATTCACTTAGCCTGCTTAAGCCTGCTTATTTTTTAAATCATCAAATTCACGTTAAAACAATGACATAGACCAGGGATGGCCAACCTGCGGCTCTCCAGCTGTTGCAAAACTACAACTCCCAGCATGACCAGACAGCCTACCACTATCAGCCTACAGCAGGGCATGGTGGGAATTGTAGTTTTACAATAGCTGCAGAGCCGCAGGTTGGCCAGCCCTAACATAGACTATGGATCTGATAAGTGATGCAACTTGTAGTTATAAGGAACAAAAGCATTTATAAATAAATACACATAGATTTCTGTTTCCCTATGCTGAACTATTTGAATTTAGCATTTCTGTCAAACTAAATCATGGCATTCCTAAGGGTATAAATTGCTCTATATGCAGTTTTGGACTGGGGTGCCTAGGGCCCACCATTAAAATTCATTCTTGGTGCCTACTGTACAACTACTTGGAAGTCAGGTTGGCGTATATATATATATATATATATATATATATGTATGTATCTGCCCCTTCATTGATATGTGTATATATGTATATATAGGGGCCCCTTTATATGGCCAATAGTGCAATATATTCCCTGTATGGCCATGTATATATTGGCCCTGTATGGCAGGTGGGGACATATGTATGTATGTCCCCTGTATGTGATGCCCCAGGTATATGTGAGTATGTATATATAGATATGTATGTATGCCCCTGTATTTGCACACGTCTATATATACACTTATGTCAGCATGATATATATATATATATATATATATATGTGCCCAAGCATCTATATGGATATATATATACTTATAATGCAGCCAGCATATTCCCCCCAGTTCCGGATGTCTTCCCCCAGCTGAGGAGACACCAACAACGGGACAATTATGTCCAGTTTTGGCCACTTTAAAGGACAGAGGATCAATAAAGATCCTCTGCCCTTTGATAACATCTCCGGCAGCGCCGAAATTGTCATGCATGACAGGGACAGGAGAACAAAGAGCTACCCCTGTATGCCGCGTACCTCCGGTGCTGTAATTACAGTGCTAGGGCTATGCGATATCTCCACAAGCGGGAGGTCAACGGATCCCCCCACCTGGAAGCGAGCGCCAGGATGCGTGGGCAGGTGCGGTGATGTCATATCACCGCGCCAGCCCAAGTGGGATTGGCTGCAGGCGTGTGTGCATACACCTGCAGCGTAGGAAACGGGAGCAAGCGCCGTGGGGTTTAAATACCCCAGCGGCACTGCGATTGACAGAACATAACCCCTAACCACCCTTGCAGAAGAAGAGAGCGCAGGCAGCGATGCACTGTGCTCAAGGAGTTCTTCTACACCCGCACCCCCTACAAGAGGAGAGCGCAGGCAGCAATGTGCCGGGCTGCGCTGCAAGAGTTAATCTCCCCCAGCAGCCTCAGTAGGAGAGCGCGGCCAGCGCTCAAGGGAGAGAGGAGGAGGGGTCCCGAGTAAGGCATCCCCCAGGAGAAAGAGCATTTGGTTGAGTATACCTAACCCCTGCTATACCACCAACACTTTTCCCTATATTTACCATCCCTGCATTAACCCCTGCTCCACCAACGCTATCCCACAGCCCTGCAATTCCCTGCTGCCCATACCCTCTGCCCTGCATTGCCCTGTCCCTGCAGAGCATTAACCCCTGAGGTCCCTGTGTTAACCCACCAACCCTGGGTTAAGCCTTTCAATCCTTTAACCCTTGCATTGATTGTTTTTAACCCTTTCCTGGGTTACCCCTGCCCTGTTAACCCTTGCATTGCAGTAGGGACAGTGTGTAGAGCCAGGTGGGCTGGGCGCTGTTATATAACATATGTGTGTAAGTGTAATGCTTAGGTAGATTTTGGGATGATATTATGTAAGATATTGTACCGTGTGTAGTGTAGCTAGGTGTTTATTGTAGTGCTATTATTGTATTGTGGTGTGTGCGTCTATATGTATATATATTTATAACCATTGATATATAAATATATATAGATATAGCGTAATAGACTGTATTTGTATTGTGTAATAAATATTTATTTATTCATAACATACAGTGTATTGTCTTTTGTTGTAGCCGCCGTAGAGTAAAGCGCACGTAGTTCAGTGTAGTCTGTATAGGCAACAGAGGTAGCTAGTTAGTTAGACAATTAGCTAATTAAGATAGAGTATTCCTATTTTAGGTATAAATAGGCAGAGTCATCACTAGACGACTCACTTCTATTTATGAATATTAATTATTGATAGTGCCCTAAATTTCAATAATATATATTTCCCTTAACTCTACTTAAAAAAAAAAAATTGCTTACTAGTGGCAGGCAGCAGTAAGGCTACTGATGAAAAAGGACATTAGTTGGCCTGCCTATGTACCTATATATCATCTTAGCCACCTGATGCATATACAGTCAGGTCCATAAATATTGGGACATCAACACAATTCTTACATGTTTGGCTCTATACACCACCACAATGGATTTGAAATGAAACGAACTAGATGTGCTTAAGCTGCAGATGGTCAGCTTTAATTTGAGGGTATTTACATCCAAATCATGTGAACGGTGTAGGAATTACAACAGTTTGCATATGTGCCTCCCACTTGTTAAGGGACCAAAAGTAATGGGACAATTATCTTCTCAGATGTCCCATGGCCAGGTGTGTGTTATTCTCTCATTATCCCAATTACAATGAGCAGATAAAAGGTCCAGAGTTAATTTCAAGTGTGCTATTTGCATTTGGAATCTGTTGCTGTCAACTCTCAAGATGAGATCCAAAGAGCTGTCACTATCAGTGAAGCAAGCCATCATTAGGCTGAAAAAACAAAACAAACCCATCAGAGAGATAATGAAAAACATTAGGCGTGGCCAAAACAACAGTTTGGAACATTCTTAAAAAGAAGGAACGTACCGGTGAGCTCAGCAACACCAAAAAACCCGAAAGACCTCGGAAAACAACTGTGGTGGATGACCGAAGAATTCTTTCCCTGGTGAAGAAAACACCCTTCACAACAGTTGGCCAGATCAAGAACACTCTCCAGGAGGTAGGTATAAGTGTGTCAAAGTCAAAAATCAAGAGAAGACTTCACCAGAGTGAATACAGAGGGTTCACAACAAGATGTAAACCATTGGTGAGCCTCAAAAACAGGAAGACCAGATTAGAGTTTGCCAAATGACATCTAAAAAAGCCTTCACAGTTCTGGAACAACATCCTATGGACAAATGAGACCAAGATCAACTTGTACCAGAGTGATGGGAAGAGAAGAGTATGGAGAAGGAAAGGAACTGCTCATGATCCTAAGCATACCACCTCATCAGTGAAGCATGGTGGTGGTAGTGTCATGGCGTGGGCATGTATGGCTGCCAATGGAACTGGTTCTCTTGTATTTATTGATGATGTGACTGCTGACAAAAGCAGCAGGATGAATTCTGAAGTGTTTCAGGCAATATTATCTGCTCATATTCAGCCAAATGCTTCAGAACTCATTGGACGGCGCTTCACAGTGCAGATGGACAATGATTCAAAGCATACTGCGAAAGCAACCAAAGAGTTTTTTAAGGGAAAGAAGTGGAATGTTATGCAATGGCCAAGTCAATCACCTGACCTGAATCCGATTGAGCATGCATTTCACTTGCTGAAGGCAAAACTGAGGGGAAAATGCCCCTAAGAACAAGAAGGAACTGAAGACAGTTGCAGTAGAGGCCTGGCAGAGCATCACCAGGGATGAAACCCAGCGTCTGGTGATGTCTATGTGTTCCAGACTTCAGGCTGTAATTGACTGCAAAGGATTTGCTACCAAGTATTAAAAAGTGAAAGTTTGATTTATGATTATTATTATGTACCATTACTTTTGTTTCCTTAACAAGTGGGAGGCACATAAGCAAACTGTTGTAATTCCTACACCGTTCACCTGATTTGGATGTAAATACCCTCAAATTAAAGCTGACAGTCTGCAGTTAAAGCACATCTTGTTCGTTACATTTCAAATCCATTGTGGTGGTGTAAAAAGCCAAAAATGTTATAATTGTGTCCATGTCCCAATATTTATGGACCTGGCTGTATAATATTAAACTGGGTAGTTTCTTCAATAACCTACTGTTTTTAATATGAACATAGGCTGGTTGAGATGGTGTATGCTGCCTATCTTGATGTACGCAATTAGTCTACTCTATCATGTGCCACTTTGCATTGAGGGCTAGGGGCCCACCTTGCTCAAGGGACCACTTGGGGATTCACCTGTTCCTTTATAGTTGGTCTTATAACCTAAATTCCTTTGTCTGTTTCCTTTTCATTGCAGTCCTTTGATGATTTCCATTATGTAAGGAAATAAATGAGGTTTCTTCTACCTCAAGATACTTGTGGAATTATCACATGCTCCAATCAGAGTTGTTGTGTTTTATTGTCTGCAGGCGCCATTTCTTCAGAAGTAATAGCGCTCTCAGTGCACAGAGAAAATGAACTCACTAAAGTTCTCATTAGCTTAATCTTCCTTTTAATGTGTCTGGATTTGTTTTCTGTCATTTACGTTTTACTCGCAGTCTAAAAAAACCATAATAAGTAATATAACAAACTGGCTATTATTTAATAAATGCCCTATCAAATGTATTTTTTTATGCACATTTCAGCCAATATTATTACACAGAAGAAGTGATCCACAGCCTTTGTTCGGGTGTATATTTGACTAGCATGGCTGAAGATCAGTTGTATCACTAATGTGAAATAAGGAGTGAAATGAAATTTACTGCAGCGGAGTAGAGTGCCCTGGAGGATTTTAGATTTAGTTCCCAGGTATGATTCAACACCTTCCAATTTGACTCAGACCGAAACTGATTCGATCCAAAATCGAAAGTGCTGCAATTGGCCTGAATACTTTTGGTTGACATTTTATTGTCTCTCTTTCTCTCAAAATTATCCTGAATCAATTCACCTAAAATTCTGATTCTAAAGAAAGATGGGTCAAGTTCTGATTCTGTAGAACCAATTTGCTCATCTCTAGTTATGTAGTTACAATACATAGGTTGAAGACACACGTCCATCAATTTCAGCCTTTCTTCAATTTATACATGACTAATTGCTAAAATTATAAATTATGATTTTATATTTTTATGTTGACTTTTTGTGTAAAAAAACTATTGAATAGATGTCACAGTCACAAGATAATTTCTAAATGCCCGATCCCTCACCTCCTAGAAATGCTCTTTACAGTTCCATCGCTTGTCTACCAGCATCATCATCTTAGACAATACGCATTGCACATGCGTGTTAGATGACTTTATGTGGCTTGCTACATAAGGCCCCTTTCAGACAAACAAGTGTCACGCTACGGCCTCACAGCACAGCACCTGTCCTGAACTTCCAGCACTGCTGGAGTCGATAAGCATTATCTTGATTTATGATGCTATGTAACCCTTATAGTTCTGGAATGTATTGCGTAACACTGACAACATTATGGCAGTGCTATCTACTACAGTCTAGAACTGTAAGGGTTACATAGCATCATAAATCAATAAATTGTTATGTGACCCCGGCAGTGCTGGAAGTTCAAGACAGGTACTGTGCTGTGAGTCCACAGCGTGACACCTGCTTGTCTGAAAGAGGCCTAATACTCACCATTCTTCTCCGGGCCATATTTATTACAAGGCACATGAGGATGTCAGGAAGGGGAGGGGGTGGCACTTCATAGAGAAATTCGATTCTTTCACCTTAGTGATGTTTATCATGTCTCCTTATCACTAACTTTTTTTTATTGTAGCTACAAGTCAGGATGTTTAACCCTCACACTCCTTACCTAAAGCTAATGTAACAGCAATTTATTTAGGAAGGCAGCGTAAGGGTTAAATCCCCTGATTTGGTGCTGCAGTTAACAAAAGTAAGCGATAAGGAGACATCAGATCAGTCTGAAAAGGAGAAAGATGAAGCCAGTATATGACCCATATGTACATTTTAAACTAGCAGAGAGGATTTCTCTGCCTGTGTGTTGTAAGGTCTATTTAATGATTTTAATCATTTACTACTTGTTAGTGTACCTTTAATTATTATCACCCTTCTAATGTGATAGTCCTTGAATGGGGTTACTTAGTTTAACTAGTCAGCTTATACTGTACGTGACCCCCAATGTTCTGTGAAGGCTACATTCCTGAGTGTTTACATTCAGCAAACTGTACATTCTGAGGAGGAGCGGCTAGAAGTTATAAACTTGTATGTACAGTACAGACCAAAAGTTTGGACACACCTTCTCATTCAAAGAGTTTTCTTTATTTTCATGACTATGAAAATTGTAGATTCACACTGAAGGCATCAAAACTATGAATTAACACATGTGGAATTATATACATAACAAACAAGTGTGAAACAACTGAAAATATGTCATATTCTAGGTCCTTCAAAGTAGCCACCTTTTGCTTTGATTACTGCTTTGCACACTCTTTCTCTTGATGAGCTTCAAGAGGTAGTCCCCTGAAATGTTTTTCACTTCACAGGTGTGCCCTGTCAGGTTTAATAAGTGGGATTTCTTGCCTTATAAATGGGGTTGGGACCATCAGTTGCGTTGAGGAGAAGTCAGGTGGATACACAGCTGATAGTCCTACTGAATAGACTGTTAGAATTTGTATTATGGCAAGAAAAAAGCAGCTAAGTAAAGAAAAACGAGTGGCCATCATTACTTTAAGAAATGAAGGTCAGTCAGTCAGCCGAAAAATTGGGAAAACTTTGAAAGTAAGGGCTATTTGACCATGAAGGAGAGTGATAAGGTGCTGCGCCAGATGACCTGGCCTCCACAGTCACCGGACCTGAACCCAATCGAGATGGTTTGGGGTGAGCTGGACCGCAGAGTGAAGGCAAAAGGGCCAACAAGTGCTAAGCATCTCTGGGAACTCCTTCAAGACTGTTGGAAGACCATTTCAGGGGACTACCTCTTGAAGCTCATCAAGAGAATGCCAAGAGTGTGCAAAGCAGTAATCAAAGCAAAAGGTGGCTACTTTGAAGATCCTAGAATATGACATATTTTCAGTTGTTTCACACTTGTTTGTTATGTATATAATTCCACATGTGTTAACTCATAGTTTTGATGCCTTCATAGTCATGAAAATAAAGAAAACTCTTTGAATGAGAAGGTGCGTCCAAACTTTTGGTCTGTACTGTATGTAACACAAAGTTTTAAGCTCCTGGAGACATTATGTAAGGAAGGATGTCTGAGACTCACTCTCTCTTATATTCTATGATGACTTGATGTCAGCTATGGGTCTTTGCCCTGCCAGAACGGTCAAGAGAAGCATTGGCTATATGCTTGTGCCCCACCAGTACGGCCAGCAAGAGCCTTCCCCGTGAACACAGATTACAGTGATTTGTATATCTGTATATGTTTCAATCACTGTTAGTAACTTTTTATTCACTTAGAATGTGTTAAGCTTATCTCATTGTTAAATCTCAGAATTCATGGTAAAATAGTTTGTCACACAGCAGACCATTCCATAATCTACACATTGACATGTGAGTAGTAAAGCTCCTCAGTATATAACAGTGCCACAGAGTAAGGACCCTTTCACACGGGTGAGTATTCTGCTCGGATGCGATGCGTGAGGTGAACGCATTGCACCCGCACTGAATACCGACCCATTAATTTCTATGGGGCTGTTCACATGAGCTGTTATTTTCACGCATCACTTGTGCGTTGCGTGAAAATCGCAGCATGCTCTATATTCTGCGTTTTTCACACAACGCAGGCCCCTTAGAAGTGAATGGGGTTGCGTGAAAATCGCAAGCATCCGCAAGCAAGTGCGGATGCGGTGCGATTTTCACGCACGGTTGCTAGGAGACGATCGGGATGGAGACCCGATCATTATTATTTTCCCTTATAACATGGTTATAAGGGAAAATAATGGCATTCTGAATACAGAATGCATAGTAAACTAGCGCTGGAGGGGTTAAAAAAATAAATAATAATTTAACTCACCTTAGTCCACTTGATCGCGTAGCCCGGCATCTCCTTCTGTCTCCTTTGCTGAACAGGACCTGTGGTGAGCATTAATTACAGGTAAAGGACCTTTGGTGACGTCACTCCGGTCATCACATGATCCATCACATGATCTTTTACCATGGTGATGAATCATGTGATGGATCATGTGATGACCAGAGTGACGTCACCACAGGTCCTTTACCCAGGTCCTGAAGAAAGGAGACAGAAGGAGATGCCGGCTCCGCGGTCAAGTGGATTAGGGTGAGTTAAATTATTATTATTTTTTTTAACCCCTCCAGTGCTATTTGACTATGCATTCTGTATTCAGAATGCTATTATTTTCCCTTATAACCATGTTATAAGGGAAAATAATACAATCTACAGAACACCGATCCCAAGCCCGAACTTCTGTGAAGAAGTTCGGGTTTGGGTACCAAACATGCATGATTTTTCTCACGCGAGTGCAAAACGCATTACAATGTTTTGCACTCGCGCGGAAAAATCGCGGGTGTTCCCGTAACGCACCCGCACATTTTCCCGCAACGCCCGTGTGAACCCAGCCTAAAGGTGGCTATATGCCTAGCAAGAATTAGGGCTTGTTCAGATAAGTGATGTTAAACTAGCTTGTGCTCCATTCTGTAAACACGAGCACATTTATACAGATTACTCACAGATGATGACTACACCCTGTCTTATTTGCTTGCAGATCCACTCACTTTAGCGAATGACTCTTAAGGGAAAATCAGAGCTAGATGGAGCATATTATGATTTTTTTCATTTATTGCATGCACCATCCATTGATGGAGATGACTTGTGCATTAGGTTTATATTTTACTAACAGATGTGTAAGGGTACATTTATATGAGATGTTTTTAACCCCACTGTTGAAATTGCATTAATATAGATGTCAAAAACGCACTCCATTTTACCCGGTTCGCTGAGGTTTTGTGATGTGGTTATTTGCCCTGTATTTTTCCCAGGTTAAACATGTAACAAAATAGTGTCCAGCAGTATTGATCCCTTTAAAACTTAACTGTAACAAAAACCACAACAATCACGATGCAACCAAGTGAATTTTCAAGAGCATGTTTTACTGTATAGCCAAAATTATTTTATGTAGCTACTGTATACCCTCAAGTCAATAAGCAGCTTTAGTCGAACTAAGACGGAGCGTGAGCACTACACATGCCAAGGGCAGCATAAACTCTAAACACAGCCCTGATGCTACTAACTAGAAATTACAGAAAAAAGATAATAATGCACTTGGATACACCTTAATAAAATGGGAATGGTTGGTGATATTAACTTTCTGTTTGTGGCACATTAGTATATGTGAGGGGGACATGTGACACATCAAACTTATTGGGAATTTCACAAGAAAATGGTGTTCTTGGTTTTAACGTAACTTTATTCTTTCATGAGTTATTTACAAGTTTCTGACCACTTATAAAATGTGTTCAATGTGCTGCTGTCACGGCTGAGGATGGGGGAAACCCTCAGCCGTGTGCCGAAGGATGGTGGTTGCTGCTTGACCAGGACAAACAGGATTAGGGAGCAGGTCACCTCCTACAGCGTCCCTAACCTGACCCTAACTCCTACCTGCATGGGCTGACCTTGAAGGTAGGAGGACCCATGCGCAGGAACCTCGGAGCCCTAACTTACCCTCCGACCGGTCCCTGGGCTAGGAGTCAGAGTAAGACATCCTGTTCCTTCTGGATACGGAGGAACAGGAGTCTCACTGGCCAAGCTGCAAGCAAGGGGAAACAAATGCAACCTATGGCAATGGCAGGTACTTGCCACAAGCATAACAGAGACCTACCACAGACAACAAAGCCTGGAACCCATGTGGATGTACTGCCCACAGACAGCAGGACTCAGCATACAAACACACAACACACGGGAACCCAGGACCACAGGTGCAATAAAGAAACATAAAACCAAACACATCTTCCAGACACCAAAGGACATATATTTAGCTTATGACCAGAAGGTTGGCCCCCACTGGCAGTTGGTAAGTAACCAGGAGGATGTCTACAGCCAGCATGGCTGAAACACCCTCTCTGGCTACTGCCTACAACTGAGGCTTTATAGGGCCAAGAGGCCACACCCAACAATCAGACACACCCCGTTACTCACACACACTGAAAGGGAGTTAACCCTTCCAAACCACAGAAGGGAAAACATAACTTAAAGGGGAAGTGTCCAAACAACAAACACACTGTGGCTGTTGCCGCAGGCAACGACATGGGTGGCAAGCGTGTCCTGGGAGTCAGCCCGAAGGCCGGGACACTGCCACCACATGTACATAATACAACCAAACATTGCCACGGACAGCCACAGTGATGGGAAAAATGTCAGTGCACACCAAACATAAACAAAGTGCACACAGACATACAAAAGTGCTTACAAACGGGCACACAACTCCGAGGGAACCGCACACATAGCTGTTGTCCGCGGCAACCGCACTTGAGGCTAACAATTTTATGCCGTAAGCTGCGGTTGACACTACAACCCAAAACCGCGAGCAACAGTATGCGGCTCCCAAGGAGTCACGGCTAAAACCGTGGCCGTGACAGCTGCCCATTGTGTTGGATTGTCAATGCAACCCTCTTCTCCGACTCTTCACACACTGATAGCAACACCGCAGGAGAAATGCTAGCACAGGCTTCCAGTATCCGTAGTTTCAGGTGCTGCACATCTCGTATCTTCACAGCATAGACAATTGCCTTCAGATGACCCCAAAGATAAAAATCTAAGGAGGTCAGATCGGGAGACCTTGGGGGCCATTCAACTGGCCCACGACGACCAATTGTAATGACCGACGTCACGCAGAGGGAGGATAAAAGGGAAAGCCCTGCCCAAGGGAGAGGGAAAGGTGGTGACCCCTAACTCACCTTGCGGCTGGCACCTGACTGCCCTTATGTACCTAGACGGGTTCCTCCCCCGTGCGGCGATCACGTGCCTAAACCCTGGCTTTCCCTAAAATGAGCCCTAGATAGTAAACGGGCCGGTGGGATCGCTAGTCCGCACCACTGTCACTAAGAGGGAAACACCAGGGAGAGGACAGACAAAACAGACAAACACATACACCTAGGTGGGCGATCACAATAGACCACAAAGGTCCAACAGGGATCCGGAGGGTAGCGTTGTGGACCAACTACCAGAGAACGCAGCAACACAGCTCCAGAAGGTCAGAATAGATGTCCAGGCAGGAAGTTCTATCTCTGGCAACCAGAGAAGTGTGAGAGAGGAATATAAGGAGGTTTGGGAGTTCTGGACAAGGAACAGCTGAGGAGAAGGAGCTACGGATCCCTGAGTGAGCCAAAAGGGTTTGCAAAGCAAACCCAGAAAGCTACCATAAGGAAAACAGCCCTATCTTAAATAGAGCGTGCAGCCAACCGCTGCGACTTCCTCCGGACACTCAGGACTAGGTCTCTCAGGATTAGAGGCATGAAAAACCCGAACTAGCCTGTCGGCGTTTACCTCAGACGCAGGAACCCACATTCTTTCCTCGGGACCGTAAGCTCTCCAATGCACCAGATATTGAATAGAGTGGCGGACCCGACGAGAATTAACAATTTTGGATATCTGAAATTCTAGATTACCATCCACGACAACAGGAGGGGGTGGCAGCGGTGATGGTTCTAGAGGTGGAACATATTTTTTGAGTAACGACTTATGAAAAACATTATGAATTTTAAAAGTCTGAGGTAACTCCAGGCGAAAAGCCACGGGGTTGATGATGGCTACAATTTTGTAAGGGCCAATAAACCTAGGACCCAGTTTCCAAGAGGGAACCTTCAATTTAATATTCCTAGTAGACAACCACACATAGTCATTAACTCCTAGGTCCGCACCTGGCGACCGTCTCTTATCAGCCATGCATTTGTATTTACCTCCCATATTTTTCAAGTTAGCTTGCACCTTCTGCCATACCGATGAAAGAGATGACGAAAACCGTTCCTCTTCGGGAACCCCAGAAGACCCCCCCTCTTTGAAAGTACAGAATTGGGGATGAAAACCATATGCACCAAGAAATGGTGACTTGCCAGTGGATTCCTGACGACGATTATTTATGACAAACTCAGCTAACGGTAAATATGATGACCACAACTCTTGTTTTTCAGACACAAAACATCTTAGATATGTCTCAAGGTTTTGGTTGGTACGCTCAGTCTGTCCATTCGACTGAGGATGGAAAGCTGAGGAAAAGGACAAGTGTACCCCCAAACGGGAACAAAAAGCTTTCCAAAATTTTGAAATAAACTGGGTACCCCGATCCGAAACAACATCGGAGGGGACCCCGTGAAGCTTCACGATTTCACTGACGAATACCTGAGCAAGAGTCTTAGCATTAGGTAGTGCGGGTATTGCAATGAAGTGTACCATTTTGCTAAACCTGTCCACTACTACCAAAATAGCTGTTTTACCCGCAGACAAAGGTAAGTCAGTGATAAAATCCATTGACAGATGTGTCCACGGTCTATTGGGAATGACGAGTGGTAATAGAGACCCTGCAGGACGTGTATGTGAAACTTTTGCGCGCGCACAGGTAGAACAAGAAGACACAAAATCCAATACATCCTGACGCAACCTTGGCCACCAAAAACGACGAGACAATAGCTCCAAGGTTGCTTTACTACCCGGGTGCCCAGCAAGTGCCGAACTATGATGTTCCTTTAATAATTCGAAACGTAGGTTCAACGGTACAAACAATTTATCTGAGGGGCAAGAGACCAGGGCGTCCCCCTGGGCCTCTAACACCTTCCCCTCCAAAACAGAGTGTACCGCAGAAACAACCACTCCTCTTTGAAGAATGGGCACCGGATCACTCACATTACCCCCTCCAGGGAAACAACGAGATAGTGCATCAGCCTTGGTGTTCTTTGCCCCAGGACGATAGGTAATCACAAAGTTAAACCTGGTAAAAAATAGCGACCACCTAGCCTGTCTAGGGGTGAGACGCTTAGCTGATTCGAGGTACAGAAGATTTTTGTGGTCCGTAATCACAGTGACGGGGTGGACTGCCCCCTCTAAGAAGTGACGCCACTCCTCAAACGCAAATTTAATAGCTAATAGTTCCCTATTGCCAATATCGTAGTTCTTTTCTGCTGCAGATAGTTTTTTAGAAAAGAAAGCACAAGGACGCCATTTGCCAGGAGACGGACCCTGAGACAGCACCGCCCCCACTCCCACCTCTGACGCATCGACTTCAACAATAAAAGGCTGAGAGACATCAGGTTGGACTAGTACAGGTGCTGAGGTAAACCTCTCTTTTAGAGAGGAAAAAGCAACTTTAGCGGCGTCAGACCATTTAGAAAAATCAGTCCCCTTCCTAGTCATGTCAGTAAGCGGTTTTACAATAATGAATAATTTTTAATTAATTTCCTATAGAAATTCGCGAAGCCCAAGAACCGTTGTAGTGCTTTGAGGTTCTCAGGAAGATCCCAATCTAAATTTGCCTGGACCCTCCTAGGATCCATACGGAAACCTGAAGCAGATAAAAAATAACCTAGGAATTGTATCTCCTGAACGGCGAAGACACATTTTTCAATTTTAGCATATAATTCATTTGTCCGTAGGACCTGCAGTACTTGTCTGACATGCACCTCATGTGTTTTCAGATCAGACGAATAAATTAAAATATCATCTAGGTATATTACAAACAAACCTGCCGATTAGATGACTAAAAATGTCATTAACGAAATGTTGAAAGACGGCAGGAGCATTGGTCAGACCGAAAGGCATAACTAGATTTTCATAATGCCCCTCAGGGGTGTTAAACGCTGTCTTCCACTCATCCCCCTCCTTAATACGAATCAGATTGTAGGCCCCCCTAAGATCAAGTTTGGAGAACCACCTAGCACCCGCAATCTGGTTAAACAGGTCAGGAATGAGAGGAAGAGGGTATGGGTCTCGGATGGTTATCCGATTTAATTCGCGAAAATCTAGGCAAGGACGCAGGCCCCCATCTTTCTTTTTAACGAAGAAAAACCCTGCAGCCACGGGTGAAGAAGAGGGTCTGATGTGTCCCTTAGCCAAGCTCTCGGAGATATAATCTTTCATGGCTTGTCTCTCTGGACCCGAAAGATTATATAACCTGGTCTTGGGTAATTTTGCGCTGGGAATAAGGTTAACCGGGCAATCATAAGGACGATGAGGTGGTAACTTCTGACAACCCTTTTCAGAAAAAACATCCTCAAAATCCGAAATAAATGTAGGTAGTGTAGTTATGGAGGCGACTAAGCAATTGCTATTTAAGCAATTTTCTCTGCACTGCTCACTCCACTCCAATATCTCCCTGGCCTGCCAATCCACTACTGGATTGTGCGCTACCAACCAGGGAAGACCCAGCACTACCGGAGTGGGAAGCCCCTCCAGAACATAACCTGAAAGCATCTCGTTATGGTGGTCCCCTACCTGAAGGTGTAAATTATGAACAATGTGGGTGAGGTTTCTCTGAGACAGGGGAGCAGAATCAATAGTGAATATGGGAATGGGTCTCTGTAATGTACAGAGAGACAAACCCATAGTGCGGGCAAAATGGGCATCTATCAAGTTTACCCCTGCTCCACTGTCTAGAAAGAAAGAAATAGTCTCCGTCTTATCACCAAAAATAATAACCGCTGGCAACACAAATTGCGATGTATGTATGGAGGAAACGTATACCCCCCGGCTGACATCCTCCACATAGCCTGGGGTTAGTAGTTTTTCCGACGGTTTTTTGTTTCTGAGGAAAGAAGGACAGACATTAATGAAATGACCCCTCTCCCCACAAAAAAAACAACCCCACGCCTACGGCGAGCCTCAGGAGGACGGACCTGACGAGTAGTTCCTCCTAGCTGCATAGGCTCGTCTAAGTCCGTACAGACTAACTGCTGCTTGGGAGGGGTTACCAATTGCTCCGGTTTTTTCAACCTGTCCCTAAGGCGTCTCTCTATACGGATAGAAAGGGACATAACCGCATCAAGGGAAAAGGGGGTCTCATATAATGCAAGCGCATCCTTAACCCTTTCGGATAACCCAGAGCAGAACTGACTCCTGAGAGCCGGGTCGTTCCATTGGGTATCCGTAGCCCACCTACGGATTTCAGAGCAATACTCCTCTACCGGCCGCTCTCCTTGTAAGAGTCTCCGTAATCTTGATTCAGCCAGTGCGACTCGGTCAGGGTCATCATATATGAGACCCAAAGCCCCAAAAAACTCATCCACTGACCGGAGAGCCTGGGAATCAGTAGGTAAAGAGAACGCCCAGGACTGCGGGTCCCCCTGCAGCAGGGAAATAACAACCCCCACCCGCTGATCTTCATTACCAGAGGAGTAAGGGCGCAGTTTAAAATATAACTTACAGGCCTCAGGGAATGTCAAAAACTTGTCCCTTCCCCCAGAAAATCTGTCAGGGAGAGGGACCTTGGGTTCCGCAACAACCTGGTTACCAGTAGCAACCGCTGGGCTTGCGGTCAGTTGTAATCGCTGCTGTTGCTGGAGGACCGACGCCTTCAATCCTGCCACCTCAAAAGACAGGCCATGAAATTGTTTGGACAGAGCAGCAATTTGATCCATACTGGATTCTAAGTAGGTAAAAAAAAAATATATATATATTTTTTTTTCATTTTTTACATTTTTTTACCTACACAAAATAAGGGCCAGAGATAATGTAAAGACCGACGTCACGCACAGGGAAAGCCCTGCCCAAGGGAGAGGGAAAGGTGGTGACCCCTAACTCACCTTGCGGCTGGCACCTGACTGCCCTGACGTCCCTAGACGGGTTCCTCACCTAGGCGATCACGTGCCTAAACCCTGGCTTTTCCTAAAATGAGCCCTAGATAGTGAACGGGCCGGTGGGATCGCTAGTCCGCACCACTGTCACTAAGAGGGAAACACCAGGGAGAGGACAGACAAAACAGACAAACACATACACCCAGGTGGGCGATCACAATAGATCACAAAGGTCCAACAGGGATCCGGAGGGTAGCGTTCTGGACCAACTACCAGAGAACGCAGCAACACAGCTCCAGAAGGTCAGAATAGATGTCCAGGCAGGAAGTTCTATCTCTGGCAACCAGAGAAGTGTGAGAGAGGAATATAAGGAGGTTTGGGAGTGCTGGACAAGGAACAGCTGAGGAGAAGGAGCTACGGATCCCTGAGTGAGCCAAAAGGGTTTGCAAAGCAAACCCAGAAAGCTACCATAAGGAAAACAGCCCTATCTTAAATAGAGCGTGCAGCCCACCGCTGCGACTTCCTGACCCCGGGTATAACGGAGTCAGGCGTGGTTCTCGATACCCTCGTGACACCAATCCACTTTCCAGGAAACTGTTCATCTAGGAATGCTCGGACCTGACACCCATAATGTGGTGGTGCACCATCTTGCTGGAAAAACTCAGGGAACGTGCCAGCTTCAGTGCATAAAGAGGGAAACACATCATCATGTAGCAATTTCACATATCCAGTGGCCTTGAGGTTTCCATTGATGAAGAATGGCCCCACTATCTTTGTACCCCATATACCACACCATACCATCATTTTTTTTTTGTTCCAACAGTCTTGGAGGGATCTATCCAATGTGGGTTAGTGTCAGACCAATAGCGGTGGTTTTGTTTGTTAACTTCACCATTCACATAAAAGTTTACCTCATCACTGAACAAAATCTTCTGCGTAAACTGAGGGTCCTGTTCCAATTTTTGTTTTGCCCATTCTGCAAATTCAGTGTGCCGATCTGGGTCATCCTCGTTGAGATGCTGCAGTAGCTGGAGTTTGTAAGGGTACCATTTGTGAGTAGCTAATATCTGCCGAAGGGATGTTCGACTAATGCCACTCTCCAGTGACATGCGGAGAGTGCTACGCTGTGGGCTCTTGCTGAATGAAGCTAGGACAGCCACTGATGTTTCTTCATTAGAGATAGATTTTATGCGTCCACATTTTGGCAAATCCAACACTGAACCGAGTAGTTTGCTAACTGTAGCATGGGATATGGGTGGTCTCGTAGGGTGTCTTGCATTGAAATCTGCTGCAATGACTCGGTTACTGCGTTCACCAGACATCAACACAATTTCTATCCGCTCCTCACGTGTTAACCTCGGTGACATGTCAATGGCTGTAAACAAAGAGGAACTTGTAAATAACTCATGAAAGAATAAAGTTACGTTAAAACCAAGTTTGATGTGTCACATGACCCTCTTCCTATTGAAAAAACAAAAGTTGGATTCAAAATGGTCGACTTCAAAATGGCCGCCATGGTCACCACCCATCTTGAAAAGTTTCCCCCCTCACATATACTAATGTGCCACAAACAGGAAGTTAATATCACCAACCATTCCCATTTTAATAAGGTGTATCCATATAAATGGCCCACCCTGTAGATGTAAGCATTATATATGGACCAAGCCGTCACTCTGATGTAATAAAATCTCAGACACTTAGCCAATATATTTTGATCAAAACACATCTGTGCCCGACTACCAAGCGCCAAGGTGGTCTTAGGTCAAGCGGGTCCTACGCTAAACCTACCTAAGCCATTGGGCTTCTATGTTCAGGAGCGCAGACACCACACATATGGTGTGCTGCTCCTAGTCACCTCCATGTGCATCAAGCAACCGATGGGAGGAGGAGCAAGCACACCTATATGTACCACCTAATCAAGGCGGTTTATTAGATAGGAATTATCTTAGTTTTTTCTGTGATTTTAATGTTTATGTAGTATATGCTTGAGGGAGTGGCACCTTCAAGTGTGAATGTGCTCCTATTTTATCTTGGGAGTAGCATTCTTTTGCACTTTTGCACTTCACACTTGAAGGTGCCACTCCCTCAAGCATATACTACATAAACATTAAAATCACAGAAAAAACTAAGATAATTCCTATCTAATAAACCGCCTTGATTAGGTGGTACATATAGGTGTGCTTGCTCCTCCTCCCATCGGTTGCTTGATGCACATGGAAGTGACTAGGAGCAGCACACCATATGTGCGGCGTCTGCGCTCCTGAACATAGAAGCCCAATGGCTTAGGTAGGTTTAGCGTAGGACCCGCCTGACCTGAGACTACCTTGGCGCTTGGTAGGCGGGCTCAGATGTGTTTTGATGAAAATATATTGGCTAAGTGTCTCAGATTTTATTACATCAGAGTGAGGGCTTGGTCCATATATAATGCTTGCATCTATATTAAGTGCATTATTATCTTTTTTATGTAATTTTTTTTATGAATGTAGCCAGGGACATCCGCACATTTATCTATCATATCGTGCAGGATGTTTTTATCTTAGTTTTTTTCTGTGATTTTTCTGTTTACTAACTGGAAATGAGCGAAGTTTTAGAAAATTCCATTCAGCTACTTCACCGAATTTTTCCCAAAAAATAGCTTTGTGATGAATTATTTCGTCATGAAGCGCATTTTTTTGTAAGCAGCGCTTGCAATGACAGGGAGCAGTGATAGCTCTGCTCCCCATCATTGTACCCGTCAGATGCCAAATTCATACAAGATCGTGGCATCTGAGTGTAAAAACTGTGTAAAATTAACATTAAAAAAATTTAATCAAACTAACCACCTCCATTTGCTTGCGACGGACCGGCTGCTGCCATCTTGCTTGAAGATCTGGCGCAAAATCTTGTGTGCTCTGAGAGGCTGTCATCACGCCGTCCGGCGTAGGTGACGTCATACATCACCACGCACAGGATTTCAGCCGAGATCTTCAATCAAGATGGTGGTGGCTGGCCCGTCACGAGCAAATGGAGGAGGTAAATATGATTTTTGTTTTTTTTTAGACTATTTCAGGTTGAGTCGATTCGTTAGCGCGAAGCACGAGGAAATTCGTCTTCGAGGCGGAATCAAATTTATCCTGAAATTCGGTGGATTTGATTCGCTTATCTCTACTACTAACGCACGGCACCATGCTTTTCACCGGCAAACAGCTAAAATATGTATATAGGATAGGACAATAAATTTCAAGATCTTGTTTGACAAATAGTCATAGTAATATGGATTTTAGGTACCTGTTTCAGAGTCTTGGTTTTAAAGTCCGGACACCTGGAAAAAAAACAATAAATGTGAATTGTGTTATGCCTGGCCATTGCTCCATTTCGTACAGTTTTGTGATATTTTGGGTTTCTGTTGTTTGTGTGCGTGACATTTAATATCAACACTTGTTACTGTATAATATGAAAAATTGCATTATTCCCACATACTCATATATTTTCTGGATGTAGCCATCTGGCACATTATCAAAATGCCACTGAGAACTATGCAATCATGGGCTCCTTCATACAATTTAATATCAATGCATAACATTTTGCAAAACTGTTGCATACAAATGTATGCTTGTGGCCAGAAGTTTGACTCAAGCAGAGCCTGAGATGTACAACACCTCGTAAAAATATCTTTTATGAATGGCAAGGTAGAGAATGACATGAAAAAAGCTCCTCTATCCCCATTGGCTTTAATGCAGCTATCTCCCTCTATCAGACACAGAACGAGAAAGTCAATGGTATAGTGGCCCTCCTTGCCCGCTGGCGCCACCCCAGTATCCTGGGTGGGCATAAGAGTCACGTGTCTCACCCAGCTTCTGCTGATGTTGTCTCAGCGGTCCAGATCCGCTGGCCCTTCTCTGCCCTTCAGCAGTGGGCCCTGCGGCCAAAATCCCATGGCTCCCCTTTGACTGCAGGTTGCTTCCTGAATTTGCCTGCATTGTCTCTCTGAATTTGCCTGCATTTGACTGCTTCCCAGTTCTTAAAGGGTCAGCATGCACACTGGGAACCCTGGGGTACATAAGGCACCTTCACCTGGAGGAAAGTGCCTAAGCAGTAAGTGTTAGTCGCTGCAAAGGTGTTCTGTTCCCTTTTGTCTGCCCATGTATTAACATCTTCTTGATTCCTAAGATCCCATGCTGCCTGACCTGACTTGTGCCTATTAACATATTGACATTTTGCTGCTTATCTTGACCTCGGACCTGTTTCACAGATTCCCACAACTCTGCCTGCCCTGACCTCAGCCTATCCTTGACTATGAATCTGTCTGAACCCTAGGTATTCCACACTAGTGTCTCTAATTTCTGTGGGTCAGTTATCTAGTTTTATGCACGGTAATGTACAGTAATTTGATTTTGTTAAAAACAGCTGCTATAGGGTCATTGGAGATGGGGCCCCAGCTCCTTTGTTATTGGGTGTCAAGAACCTTTCAAAGACACCCCTCTGCAGAAGGACACTAAACAAAGGCATGACAAAATTAGACCATGGTTTATGGGAAGATGGAAGGTGGTGAAGCATATACCAGGCCCTTATATTTTGGGTTAGGAATCCAGAATTCTTTGCTACTCGGGTCACTTTCCTTCTATGTATGCCATTGGAGGATTGGAGGGAGGATAATCATCTTACTAATCCAGTGCTGTCTCCTCAAGATCAGTGTATTGTATGTCCTAGAGGTCAGGCCACCATCAATTATAAAACCATAACATATCCTAGTGCCAGCACCTTATAAGATGGGTAAAAACTTTTAAGACAATAAAAAAAAACTACAGTGATTGTGCATTTGCTGGTTTTGTAGATTTTTTTGTGCAATACCCAAATACTGAGCTAAAATGCAGAAATTAAAAAAATAAATAAAAAAATCTACAAAACTATCACATATAAATACACCCAGAATAGTCCTACTGTACAGTAAGAGTCATAATATTAGGAGCAGCTGGAAGCCTGAAACAAATTGTATCAGATCCATGAAGCTGCTGGTAAAGGATGTATTATTCATAGTTCTGCTATGATCACAGGTGCTGTCATATCACCTGCTGGGATACAGTCAATTCTCAAAGTGGTAGAATTTCTTCCGGAAACTAATAGCTTAATAACATGTGTACAAGACATAGTCAGCTGCAGGCAGCTCAGTGGATTTTCTATTTCATTGCTTTTGTTAGTGCCAAGTGATAACCAGCTCCAACTAGTTAGCAAATATTTGCTGGCCTGAGGTCTTCAATCTGGACGATTTGCCGTCTGCGGCCCTCCTTTACTGAAAACATATTACAACCACAGATGTCCGTGTGCAGTGGTGAGAAGAGACAGGTGCTGCCTAATCGCATTAGTGACATGAAGTATTTAAGCAGAGGTCTTACCTAGTGACCTGAGCAATTGTCATTAGAGAGGAATCATCTCTTTCACTGGTACTTATCTACCAGAGTGTAATTTAAAAAAAAAGTTGCATAAAAATGAGAAGCAACTGATGCAGACAGAAAATGACTGAGGTGTTGAAGCCAAGGCAGCGGATCACTATTTCAGGGCTTAATGTATAGGAGACTCTTGTGGAGAAAAATTTTTTCTGTAGAAACATCCATCACCCCCTCAGGTGTTCCCTTGGAAACATATTTGTTCTTACCATAGAACCATATGTAGTGCTATGTCTTTGTCAGCTGCACTTGGTCTCCTACATTTTTGTCAATACATAGGTTTAATGCAAGGGTCATTTTAAAAACATTGAAGCATATTAACTTGTGAAATTAATTCTAGTGTATATGTGTACTTGCAATAAGGAATAAATCTTTACAATTCTAATAGTAATGTATGTATTGCCACCATTTGTGTCATTGTGTGCTGTGGGATATGAATGCAGAATATATATATATATATATATACAGTGGATATAAAAAGTCTACACCCCCCTGTTAAAATGTCAGGTTTCTGTGCTGTAAAAAAATTGGACAAAAATAAATCATTTCAGAACTTTTTCCACCTTTAATGTGACCTATAAACTGTACAACTCAATTGAATAACAAACTGAAATATTTTAGGTGGAGAGAAGAAAACAAAAAAAATAAAATAAATGTGGTTGCATACGTGTGCACCCCCTCTTATAACTGGGGATGTAGCTGTGTTCAGAATTAAGCAATCTCATTCAAAATCATGTTAAATAGGAGTCAGCATACACCTGCCATCATTTAAAGTGCCTCTGATTAACCCCAAATAAAGTTCAGCTACTCTAGTTGATCTTTCATGAAATTTTCTTAGTCGCATCCCACAGCAAAAGCCATGGTCCACAGAGAGCTTCCAAAGCATTCGAGGGATCTCATTGTTAAAATGTATCAGTCAGGAGAAGGGTACAAAAGAATTTCCAAGGCATTAGATATAACATGGAACACAGTGAAGACAGTCATCATCAAGTGGAGAAAATATGGCACAACAGTGACATTACCAAGAACTGGACGTCCCACCAAAACTGATGAAAAGACGAGAAGATAACTGGTCTGGGAGGCTACCAAGAGGCCTACAGCAACATTAAAGGAGCTGCAGGAATATCTGGCAAGTACTGGCTGTGTGGTACATGTGACAACAATCTCCCGTATTCTTCATATGTCTGGGCTATGGGGTAGAGTGGCAAGATGAAAGCCCTTTCTTACGATGAGAGGAAATTATGAACAGCTCCAAATACCAGTGAATATTGGCACAAAACCTTCAGGCTTCTGCTAGAAAGCTGAACATGAAGAGGAACTTCATCTTTCAACATGACAACGAACCAAAGCATACATCCAAATCAACAAAGGAATGGCTTCACCAGAAGAAGATTAAAGTTTTGGAATCGACCAGCCAGAATCCAGACCTGAATCCGATCTGTGGGGTGATCTGAAGAGGGCTGTGCACAGGAGATGCCCTCGCAATCTGACAGATTTGGAGTGTTTTTGCAAAGAAGAGTGGGCAAATCTTGCCAAGTCAAAATGTGCCATGCTGATAGACTCATACCCAAAAAGATTGAGTGCTGTAATAAAATTAATAGGTGCTTCAACAAAGTATTAGTTTAAGGGTTTGCACACTTATGCAACCATATTTTTTTTTATTTTTATATTGCTTCTTCCCACCACCTAACAGATTTCAGTTTGTTTTTCAATTGAGTTGTACAGTTTATAGGTCACAAGGTGGAAAAAGTTCTGAAAATGATTTATCTTTGTCTAATTTTTTTACAGCACAGAAACCTGACATTTTAACAGGGGTGTGTAGACTTTTTATATCCACTGTGTATATATATATATATATATATATATATATATATATACTGATGAGCAAAAGGGTAACAACGTTTTGAGCTTTTGACTTTCAGGCTCCATATGTCACCATCCACTACAGCTTTTTATAGACAATCATTTTGGCTTTCTCATACAGTAGTAGAATTAGCACACATGCTTTATGAGACGTGTAATCTAAAGTAATTGCGTTAAGCAAACACTTTCAATTCCTTTTCAATGGCTTTTGTTTCAAGATAACATGATGAGTTAAGAAATTTGAGTTAGGAATTTGAGTGTTAACTCTGCTACATCTGTACATAAATTGGATTCGCAACTTTTTAGCATATGACTAGTTATGCAGATTCTTGTCACATAACTGCATTGTTACTGTTTTTCTCCTAAAATTCAAAATTATTATTTTTATTAAATTGTTAGTATTTTGCAAATCTACCTTTGGCTTTCAACACTGCCTGAATCCTTTTGGGCATGCTCTCGATCAGATTTAAGCATGTCTCGACGGAAATCTATTCCCAGGTCTCTGGGTAACTAGTCTTGTAGTATACTCACATATAGCTCAGCACTGAGACCACAATCAATCCTGGTCAAGTATCCAATGCCTTTGGCTGTGAAACAACCCCATATCATTAAGCTTCCTCCATCGAACTTGACAGTTCCTTAAATTTTTCGATCCGTTAGCTACCTTTTCCCTCATTTGGACCCATCGGAGCCCAGTCTATTGACTTTCGTCTCCTCACTCCAAATCAACCTTCTACTGTCCACTGTTCATACTTTTTTGCAAACTCGAGCCGACACTTGTGACGTGCCAACTTGTTCACTTCGATATTTTGCATGGACGTCCACCTCTTGGATTTGGAATGGATGGACAGACTTAATTTTGTATTGTTCCAACTGTCATGGCACTCACACAGTTTGCCAATTTTCTTGGCCAAGATACTGCTATCGATGAGCTGGATGATGCTTTTTCTCTTTTTTGGGGAAATCTTCTTCATGGCTGTTCCTAGATTCAAACCAGTGAACTTTCACTTGGGAATCAACCTAATTACACACTGAGCTATTAGGGAATGTGAGAACAGGTTGTAATTTGTAATATACAAGAAGAAAAAGATTGTTCCACCACCAGGAGCAAAACACTAACAATGCAGTTACATGATAAAAATCTGCATAACTAATAGTTGCAAGTCCAATTTATGCATGAGATAGCCAAGATGTTCAAAGCTGTCGTGGATGGAGAGATATGGAGCCTAAACATCAAACGTTCAAAACATTGTTACCATTTTACTCATCAGTGAATACAGTAACACCAAGAAGGACAAGTTGTAAAGTTATACAAATCAAGCTAGTAGCAGGTACAGTATCTCTTAGATCTGCAGATAATTAAATTTTTAAGCACTTAGTTCCAATCTATGTCACGTAGGAGGGACATAAAAGCCATATTGAAAGCAACATTGTTTAGCTACATGAAACCTCAAAAATTGGATCAAGTCATGTGGGATGATTGGTGATGCATCCTGTTCATTTATTTGCCAGTTTTCATCACTTGTCGGAAACAGAATCCTTGAACTGAGAGACCTTGGTTTATCTCTCCAGCAGATCGCTATGTACCTAGGCCGAAATGTCAGCACTGTTTAATGTTGCATGTTCTGGTGGTTAGGAGAGCAACGATGACCTTGAATGACAGCAAGAGATGCACAGAGGTGAACCTCTGCATGGGCAGATCAACTGAAAATAAGAATGTTGCATAGTGATCCATCTGTACTGCAAGTGAAATGGACATCAGTGGCATACCGTGTCTCAGACACGTTGTCTGTCTACACAAACCAACAGAAGGCATTTGTACGACATTTGTCTTGGACACATTGATAGCTGGAGATTGGTCTGGAGACCATGTGTACAATGCCATAAAGAGGCCTTCAAAAGGAAATGTCACACCGTTCTTGCTCCCAGGATTATTTTTTAGGGTATCATAATCTACTTTAGCCAGAACCCTCTAGTCTTCATTTCAGATACATTAATAGCTCGGCCTTTGTATAACAAGTAGTGTTGAGCGAACCCGAACTGCAGAAAAAGTTTGGGTTCGAGTTCTGTGTTTGGGCATTAAATAAAGCTTGTTGAAAGGCTGCAGGGCAATCAACAATCTTTTAAAGGGAGTCTGTCACCACATTTGAGCCTATTAGACAGATCCAATAGCGTTATATGTGCCACCCAGAAGTTTAAAACGGTACCTTTGTTGCATATACCGGAGTTTTGTTTCAGCCAAAAATGAACTTTGTAGGTTCTGTAAATGCGCCCTCTCAAGTGCCCAGGGCGGCGTCTCAATCTTCCGAGCCCAAGACCGGACCTCCCCAACGGCTCATAACCCCGCCCTCCGTGTGCCTCTGCCCGCCCGTTTACGCTCCTCCTCTCTCCTTTTCCACTGCGCCGCAGGAGAGAGGAGAGTAAACGGGCGGGCAGAGGCACACGGAGGGCGGGTTTATGAGCCGTTGGGGAGGTCCGGTCTTGGGCTCGGAAGATTGAGACGCCGCCCTGGGCACTTGAGAGGGCGCATTTACAGAACCTACAAAGTTCATTTTTGGCTGAAACAAGACTCCGGTATATGCAACAAAGGTACCGTTTTAAACTTCTAGGTGGCACATATAACGCTATTGGATCTGTCTAATAGGCTCAAATGTGGTGACAGACTCCCTTTAAGCTGTGGGCACTTAGAAGCCATCACAGCCATGCTTAGTAATGACATGGCTGTGATTGGCCGGTGCATCATGTGACCCAGCCTCTATACAAGCTGGATCACGTGTAGCACCGCCCATCAGCTCTGAGTAGTGCAGGGACAGGAAGCAGGCAGCTGAAGTGAGGGAGAGTGTTAGGAATCTCATCTGGCTATTTATTCTGTGGGTGACCTATAGTGATTTTTTTGTGGGTGCTATACACCAGCTTTGCACCCCTGACACAGAAATATAATAATTAATCTGGTTGTAAATTCTGTGGGTGACCTATAGCGATTTTTTTGTGGGTGCAATGCACCATCTTTGTACCCCTGACACAAAAATATAATAGTTAATCCGTCTGTTAATTCGGTGGGTGGAATATACCCATTTTTTCTGTGAGGTACACCTGCCCTGCATATGTGACAGGGAAATTAATATAGTTAATCCATCTGTTAGTTCGGTGGGTGACATAATCCCATTTTTGGTGTGAGGTACACCTGCACTGCATACGTGACAGGAAAATTAATATACAGCTAGGTCCATATATAATTGGACATTGACACAAATTTTGTTTTTATTACCTGTTTACTAAAATTTATTCAAGTTATAATTATATAATGGACATGGACATAAAGTCCAGACTTTTAGTTTCATTTGAGAGTATCCACATTAAAATTGGATGAAGGGTTTAGGAGTTTCAGCAACTTTGTTGATTTGAGCAAGTTGATTTGAGGTGTGGTGCTTGCATTTTGAAGATTTTGCTGAGAAGTAAACATGTGGTCAAATAAGCTCTTCATGCAGGTGAAATAAGCTATCCTTTATCTGCGAAAACAGAAAAAAATTATCTGAGAAATTTCTCCGCTATTAGGAGTGGCAAAATCTACACTTTGGTACATCCTGAGAAAGAAAGAAAGCACTGGTGACCTCAACAAGACGACTGCATGAAAGGAAATACAGAGGGTTCACTGCATGGTGCAAGCCACTCATAAGCCTCAAGAATATGAAGGCTAGATTGGACTTTGCAAAAAAAACATCTTAAAAAACCAGCGCACTTCTGGTAAAACATTCTTTGGACAGAAAAAAACATGATCAACCTCTACCAGAATGATGGAAAGAAAAAAGTATGGTGAAGGCATGGTACAGCTCATGAGCCAAAGCATACCTGTAAAACACGGCAGTGTGATGGCTTGTGCCTGCATGGCTGCCAGTGGCCCTGGGTCCCAAGGGTTTATTGATGGTGTGACACAGGATAGAAGCAGCTGGATGAATTCTGGGGTTTTCAGAGACATACTGTCTGATTAAAATCCAGCCAGATGAAGCCAAACTGATTGGTTCGGCGTTTCATAATACAGATGAACAATGACCCAAAATATAAAGCCAAAGCAACCCAGGAGTTTATTAAAGCAAAAAAGTGGAATATTCTTGAATAGCCAAGTCAGTCACCTGATTTGAACCCAATAGAGCATTTCACTTGTTAAAGACTAAACTTCAGACAGAAAGGCCCGCAACCAAACAGTAACTGAAAACCGCTGCAGTAAAGGCCTGGTAGATCATTAAAAAGGAGGAAACACAGCGTCTGGTGATGTCCATGAGTTTAAGACTTCAGGCAGTCATTGCCAACAAAGGGTTTTCCACCAAGTATTAGAAATTAACATTTTATGTACAATTATTTTAACTGTCCAATTACTTTTGAGCCCCACATTTTTATGCAATCATTTTGTTCAACCCACTGAATTAAAGCTAAAAGTCTGAACTTCAACTCCATCTGAATTGTTTTGTTCAAAATCCATTGTGGTAATGGACAGTAGTGATGAGCGGCAGGGGTCATATTCGAATTCGCGATATTTCGCGAATATTTTGTATAAAATTTTCGTCGCAAATTCGAAAATTCACGATTTTTTTTTACTCAAAAAATCGGAAAGGTAATGATTGAGTAATATGCGCATTTTCGGAATTCGGATTTTCGGATTCAAATTTTTTATTGCGAATTTTTCAACTTACAACTATTAGACAAAGAAGATTATATCACTATATTAGCTAAATTGCTCTATTCAATTTTTTGGGAATATTCTCTATATTGCTATAACTTCGTCTTTTAGAATATTCGTAATATTCTAAAACAAGAATATATAGCAATATAGCGAATATTCAAAAAAAAACGAATATAGAGCAAAATTCGCAAACACTACTACTCCTAAAGTCAAGTATATTGCAGCCTTAATATTGGCCCACAAGCTAGAAGCAGTGAGGGATCATGTGTAGAGTTGAGCGAACACCTGGATGTTCGGGCTCGAGAAGTTCGGCCGAACTTCCCGTAAATGTTCGGGTTCGGGAACCGAACCCGATCCGAACTTCGTCCCGAACCCGAACCCCATTGAAGTCAATGGGGACCCGAACTTTTGGGTACTAAAAAGGCTGTAAAACAGCCCAGGAAAGAGCTAGAGGGCTGCAAAAGGCAGCAACATGTAGGTAAATCCCCTGCAAACAAATGTGGATAGGGAAATGAATTAAAATTAAAATTAAAAAAATAAAAATGAACTAATATCAATTGGACAGAGGTCCCATAGCAGAGAATCTGGCTTCACGTCAGCAGAGAATCAGTCTCTTCATGCCATAGCAAAGAATCTGGCTTCATGTCAGCAGAGAATCAGTCTCTTCATGCCATAGCAGAGAATCTCGCTTCATGTCAGCGCAGAATCAGTCTTCATGTCATAACAGAGAATCAGGCTTCACGTCACCCACCACTGGAACAGGCCACTGTCACACATTTAGGCCCAGGCACCCAGGCAGAGGAGAGAGGTCCCGTAACAGAGAATCTGGCCTTATGTCAGCGCAGAATCTGTATTCATGTCATAGCAGAGAATCAGGCTTCACGTCACCCACCACTGGAACAGGCCACTGTCACACATTTAGGCCCAGGCACCCAGGCAGAGGAGAGAGGTCCCGTAACAGAGAATCTGGCCTTATGTCAGCGCAGAATCTGTATTCATGTCATAGCAGAGAATCAGGCTTCACGTCACCCACCACTGGAACAGGCCACTGTCACACATTTAGGCCCAGGCACCCAGGCAGAGGAGAGTGGTCCCGTAACAGAGAATCTGGCCTTATGTCAGCGCAAAATCTGTCTTCATGTCATAGCAGAGAATCAGGCTTCACGTCACCCACCACTGGAACAGGCCATTGTCACACATTTAGGCCCAGGCACCCAGGCAGAGGAGAGAGGTCCCGTAACAGAGAATCTGGCCTTATGTCAGCGCAGAATCTGTATTCATGTCATAGCAGAGAATCAGGCTTCACGTCACCCACCACTGGAACAGGCCACTGTCACACATTTAGGCCCCGGCACCCAGACAGAGGAGAGGTTCATTCAACTTTGGGTTGCCCCGCAATATAATGGTAAAATGAAATTAAAAATAGTATTGAATGAGGAAGTGCCCTGGAGTAGAATAATATATTGTTAAGGGGAGGTAGTTAATATCTAATTTGCACAAGGGATGGACAGTCCTGTGGGATCCATGCCTGGTTCATTTTTGTGAACGTCAGCTTGTCCACATTGGCTGTAGACAGGCGGCTGCGTTTGTCTGTAATGACGCCCCCTGCCGTGCTGAATACACGTTCAGACAAAATGCTGGCCGCCGGGCAGGCCAGCACCTCCAAGGCATAAAAGGCTAGCTCTGGCCACGTGGACAATTTGGAGACCCAGAAGTTGAATGGGGCCGAACCATCAGTCAGTACCGGGAGGGGTGTGCACAGGTACTGTTCCACCATGTTAGTGAAATGTTGCCTCCTGCTAACACGTTCCGTATCAGGTGGTGGTGCACTTAGCTGTGGCGTGTTGACAAAACGTTTCCACATCTCTGCCATGCTAACCCTGCCCTCAGAGGAGCTGGGCGTGACACAGCTGCGTTGGCGACCTCTTGCTCCTCCTCTGCCTTCGCCTTGGGCTTCCACTGGTTCCCCTGTGACATTTGGGAATGCTCTCAGTAGCGCGTCTACCAACGTGCGCTTGTACTCGCGCATCTTCCTATCACGCTCCAGTGTAGGAAGTAAGGTGGGCACATTGTCTTTGTACCGGGGATCCAGCAGGGTGGCAACCCAGTAGTCCGCACACGTTAAAATGTGGGCAACTCTGCTGTCGTTGCGCAGGCACTGCAGCATGTAGTCGCTCATGTGTGCCAGGCTGCCCAGAGGTAAGGACAAGCTGTCCTCTGTGGGAGGCGTATCGTCATCGTCCTGTGTTTCCCCCCAGCCACGCACCAGTGATGGGCCCGAGCTGCTTTGGGTGCCACCCCGCTGTGAACATGCTTCATCCTCATCCTCCTCCACCTCCTCCTCATCCTCGTCCTCCTCGTCCTCCAGTAGTGGGCCCTGTCTGGCCACATTTGTACCTGGCCTCTAGTGTTGCAAAAAACCTCCCTCTGAGTCACTTCGAAGAGACTGGCCTGAAAGTGCTAAAAATGACCCCTCTTCCTCCTCTTCCTCCTGGGCCACCTCCTTTTCCATCATCGCCCTAAGTGTTTTCTCAAGGAGACATAGAAGTGGTATTGTAACGCTGATAACGGCGTCATCGCCACTGGCCATGTTGGTGGAGTACTCGAAACAGCGCAACAGGGCACACAGGTCTCGCATGGAGGCCCAATCATTGGTGGTGAAGTGGGGCTGATCCGCAGTGCGACTGACCCGTGCGTGCTGCAGCTGAAACTCCACTATGGCCTGCTGCTGCTCGCACAGTCTGTCCAGCATATGCAAGGTGGAGTTCCACCTGGTGGGTACGTCGCATATGAGGCGGTGAGTGGGCAGGCCGAAGTTACGCTGTAGCGCAGACAGGCGAGCAGCGGCAGGGTGTGAACGCTGGAAGCGCGAACAGACGGCCCGCACTTTATGCAGCAGCTCTGACATGTCGGGGTAGTTGCGAATGAACTTCTGCACCACCAAATTCAGCACATGCGCCAGGCAAGGGATGTGCGTCAAACCGGCTAGTCCCAGAGCTGCAACGAGATTTCGCCCATTATCGCACACCACCAGGCCGGGCTTGAGGCTCACCGGCAGCAACCACTCGTCGGTCTGTTGTTCTATACCCCCCCACAACTCCTGTGCGGTGTGGGGCCTGTCCCCCAAACATATGAGTTTCAGAAAAGCCTGCTGACGTTTACCCCGGGCTGTGCTGAAGTTGGTGGTGAAGGTGTGTGGCTGACTGGATGAGCAGGTGGAAGAAGAGGAGGAGGAAGCTGAGTAGAAGGAGGAAGAGACAGGAGGCAAAGAATGTTGCCCTGCGATCCTTGGCAGCGGAAGGACGTGCGCCAAACAGCTCTCCGCCTGGGGCCCAGCCGCCACTACATTTACCCAGTGTGCAGTTAGGGAGATATAGCGTCCCTGGCCGTGCTTACTGGTCCACGTATCTGTGGTTAGGTGGACCTTGCCACAGATGGCAATGCGCAGTGCACACTTGATTTTATCGGACACTTGGTTGTGCAGGGAAGGCACGGCTCTCTTGGAGAAGTAGTGCCGGCTGGGAACAAAATACTGTGGGACAGCAAGCGACATGAGCTGTTTGAAGCTGTGTGTGTCCACCAGCCTAAATGACAGCATTTCATAGGCCAGTAGTTTAGAAATGCTGGCATTCAGGGCCAGGGATCGAGGGTGGCTAGGTGGGAATTTACGCTTTCTCTCAAATGTTTGTGAGATGGAGAGCTGAACGCTGCCGTGTGACATGGTTGAGATGCTTGGTGACGCAGGTGGTGGTGTTGGTGGTACATCCCATGTTTGCTGGGCGGCAGGTGCCAACGTTCCTCCAGAGGCGGAGGAAGAGGCCGAGGCGGCGGCAGCAGCAGCAAAAGAGGCCGAGGCGGCGGCAGCAGCAGAAGAGCCCGAGGCGGCAGCAGCAGAAGAGGTAGCAGAGGGAGCCTGAGTGACTTCCTTGTTTTTAAGGTGTTTACTCCACTGCAGTTCATGCTTTGCATGCAGGTGCCTGGTCATGCAGGTTGTGCTAAGGTTCAGAACGTTAATGCCTCGCTTCAGGCTCTGATGGCACAGCGTGCAAACCATTCAGGTCTTGTCATCAGCACATTGTTTGAAGAGGTGCCATGCCAGGGAACTCCTTGAAGCTGCCTTTGGGGTGCTCGGTCCCAGATGGCGGCGGTCAGTAGCAGGCGGAGTCTCTTGGCGGCGGGTGTTCTGATTTTGCCCACTGCTCCCTCTTTTGCTACGCTGTTGGCTCGGTCTCACCACTGCCTCTTCCTCCGAACTGTGAAAGTCAGTGGCACGACCTTCATTCCATGTGGGGTCTAGGACCTCATCGTCCCCTGCATCGTCTTCCACCCAGTCTTGATCCCTGACCTCCTGTTCAGTCTGCACACTGCAGAAAGACGCAGAAGTTGGCACCTGTGTTTCATCATCATCAGAGACGTGCTAAGGTGGTATTCCCATGTCCTCATCATCAGGAAACATAAGTGGTTATGCGTTAGTGCATTCTATCTCTTCCACCCCTGGGGAAGGGCTAGGTGGATGCCCTTGGGAAACCCTGGCAGCAGAGTCTTCAAACAGCATAAGAGACTGCTGCATAACTTGAGGCTCAGACAGTTTCCCTGATATGCATGGGGGTGATGTGACAGACCGATGGGCTTGGTTTTCATGCGCCATCTGTGCGCTTTCTGCAGAAGACTGGGTGGGAGATAATGTGAATGTGCTGGATCCACTGTCGGCCACCCAATTGACTAATGCCTGTACCTGCTCAGGCCTTACCATCCTTAGAACGGCATTGGGCCCCACCAAATATCGCTGTAAATTCTGCTGGCTACTGGGACCTGAGGTAGTTGGTTCACTAGGACGTGTGGCTGTGGCAGAACGGCCACGTCCTCTCCCAGCACCAGAGGGTCCACTAACACCACCACGACCATGTCCACGTCCGCGTACGCGTCCCTTATTAGATGTTTTCCTAATTGTTCCCGTTCACCACAATTTTGAGAATGGCAAATTTGGGAATAATTTTTTAACCCAGAACAAAAAATGTGCTTTTACGGTAACTACAAATAACTTGACCAGCTAAAACAGTACAGATTTGGTTGAATAGAAATGTGAGGCCTGTTTTTTTTGCGCTGTGTGACAGGTATAGGTTTAATCACAGAATTAGACTTCTATCTGCACGGTAGCAAGTGTGTCTTAGGTTTTTCTGAATGACACTATCAGCACCTAATATGTAAGATATCCTTTTTGGGATAGATTTCAAGTAGGCCTCATATAGCAGAAACTAGTTATTTTGAGAATGGCAAATTTGGGAAGTTTTTCAACCCAGAACAAAAAATTTGCTTTTACGGTCACTACAAATAACTTTACCAGCTAAAACAGTACAGATTTGGTTGAATAGAAATGTGAGGCCTGTTTTTTTTTGCGCTGTGTGACAGGTATAGGTTTAATTACAGAATTAGACTTCTATCTGCACGGTAGCAAGTGTGTCTTAGGATTTTCTGAATGACATAATCAGCACCTTCAATGTAAGATATCCTTTTTGGGATAGATTTCAAGTAGGCCTCATATAGCAGAAACTAGTTATTTTGAGAATGGCAAATTTGGGAATAGTTTTTCAACCCAGAACAAAAAATGTGCTTTTACGGTCACTACAAATAACTTGACCAGCTAAAACAGTACAGATTTGGTTGAATAGAAATGTGAGGCCTGTTTTTTTTTGCGCTGTGTGACAGGTATAGGTTTAATCACAGAATTAGACTTCTATCTGCACGGTAGCAAGTGTGTCTTAGGTTTTTCTGAATGACACTATCAGCACCTTCAATGTAAGATATCCTTTTTGGGATAGATTTCAAGTAGGCCTCATATAGCAGAAACTAGTTATTTTGAGAATGGCAAATTTGGGAATAGTTTTTCAACCCAGAACAAAAAATGTGCTTTTACGGTCACTACAAATAACTTGACCAGCTAAAACAGTACAGATTTGGTTGAATAGAAATGTGAGGCCTGTTTTTTTTTTGCGCTGTGTGACAGGTATAGGTTTAATCACAGAATTAAACTTCTATCTGCACGGTAGCAAGTGTGACTTAGGTTTTTCTGAATGACACTATCAGCACCTTCAATGTAAGATATCCTATTTGGGATAGATTTCAAGTAGGCCTCATATAGCAGAAACTAGTTATTTTGAGAATGGCAAATTTGGGAATAGTTTTTCAACCCAGAACAAAAAATGTGCTTTACGGTCACTACAAATAACTTGACCAGCTAAAACAGTACAGATTTGGTTGAATCGAAATGTGAGGCCTGTTTTTTTTTGCGCTGTGTGACAGGTATAGGTTTAATCACAGAATTAGACTTCTATCTGCATGGTAGCGTGTGTCTTAGGTTTTTCTGAATGACACTATCAGCACCTAATATGTAAGATATCCTTTTTGGGATAGATTTCAAGTAGGCCTCATATAGCAGAAACTAGTTATTTTGAGAATGGCAAATTTGGGAAGTTTTTCAACCCAGAACAAAAAATTTGCTTTTACGGTCACTACAAATAACTTTACCAGCTAAAACAGTACAGATTTGGTTGAATAGAAATGTGAGGCCTGTTTTTTTTTTGCGCTGTGTGACAGGTATAGGTTTAATTACAGAATTAGACTTCTATCTGCACGGTAGCAAGTGTGTCTTAGGATTTTCTGAATGACATAATCAGCACCTTCAATGTAAGATATCCTTTTTGGGATAGATTTCAAGTAGGCCTCAAATAGCAGAAACTAGTTATTTTGAGAATGGCAAATTTGGGAATAGTTTTTCAACCCAGAACAAAAAATGTGCTTTTACGGTCACTACAAATAACTTGACCAGCTAAAACAGTACAGATTTGGTTGAATAGAAATGTGAGGCCTGTTTTTTTTTGCGCTGTGTGACAGGTATAGGTTTAATCACAGAATTAGACTTCTATCTGCACGGTAGCAAGTGTGTCTTAGGTTTTTCTGAATGACACTATCAGCACCTTCAATGTAAGATATCCTTTTTGGGATAGATTTCAAGTAGGCCTCATATAGCAGAAACTAGTTATTTTGAGAATGGCAAATTTGGGAATAGTTTTTCAACCCAGAACAAAAAATGTGCTTTTACGGTCACTACAAATAACTTGACCAGCTAAAACAGTACAGATTTGGTTGAATAGAAATGTGAGGCCTGTTTTTTTTTGCGCTGTGTGACAGGTATAGGTTTAATCACAGAATTAAACTTCTATCTGCACGGTAGCAAGTGTGACTTAGGTTTTTCTGAATGACACTATCAGCACCTTCAATGTAAGATATCCTATTTGGGATAGATTTCAAGTAGGCCTCATATAGCAGAAACTAGTTATTTTGAGAATGGCAAATTTGGGAATAGTTTTTCAACCCAGAACAAAAAATGTGCTTTACGGTCACTACAAATAACTTGACCAGCTAAAACAGTACAGATTTGGTTGAATCGAAATGTGAGGCCTGTTTTTTTTTGCGCTGTGTGACAGGTATAGGTTTAATCACAGAATTAGACTTCTATCTGCATGGTAGCGTGTGTCTTAGGTTTTTCTGAATGACACTATCAGCACCTAATATGTAAGATATCCTTTTTGGGATAGATTTCAAGTAGGCCTCATATAGCAGAAACTAGTTATTTTGAGAATGGCAAATTTGGGAAGTTTTTCAACCCAGAACAAAAAATTTGCATTTACGGTCACTACAAATAACTTTACCAGCTAAAACAGTACAGATTTGGTTGAATAGAAATGTGAGGCCTGTTTTTTTTTGCGCTGTGTGACAGGTATAGGTTTAATTACAGAATTAGACTTCTATCTGCACGGTAGCAAGTGTGTCTTAGGATTTTCTGAATGACATAATCAGCACCTTCAATGTAAGATATCCTTTTTGGGATAGATTTCAAGTAGGCCTCAAATAGCAGAAACTAGTTATTTTGAGAATGGCAAATTTGGGAATAGTTTTTCAACCCAGAACAAAAAATGTGCTTTTACGGTCACTACAAATAACTTGACCAGCTAAAACAGTACAGATTTGGTTGAATAGAAATGTGAGGCCTGTTTTTTTTTGCGCTGTGTGACAGGTATAGGTTTAATCACAGAATTAGACTTCTATCTGCACGGTAGCAAGTGTGTCTTAGGTTTTTCTGAATGACACTATCAGCACCTTCAATGTAAGATATCCTTTTTGGGATAGATTTCAAGTAGGCCTCATATAGCAGAAACTAGTTATTTTGAGAATGGCAAATTTGGGAATAGTTTTTCAACCCAGAACAAAAAATGTGCTTTTACGGTCACTACAAATAACTTGACCAGCTAAAACAGTACAGATTTGGTTGAATAGAAATGTGAGGCCTGTTTTTTTTTGCGCTGTGTGACAGGTATAGGTTTAATCACAGAATTAAACTTCTATCTGCACGGTAGCAAGTGTGACTTAGGTTTTTCTGAATGACACTATCAGCACCTTCAATGTAAGATATCCTATTTGGGATAGATTTCAAGTAGGCCTCATATAGCAGAAACTAGTTATTTTGAGAATGGCAAATTTGGGAATAGTTTTTCAACCCAGAACAAAAAATGTGCTTTACGGTCACTACAAATAACTTGACCAGCTAAAACAGTACAGATTTGGTTGAATCGAAATGTGAGGCCTGTTTTTTTTTGCGCTGTGTGACAGGTATAGGTTTAATCACAGAATTAGACTTCTATCTGCATGGTAGCGTGTGTCTTAGGTTTTTCTGAATGACACTATCAGCACCTAATATGTAAGATATCCTTTTTGGGATAGATTTCAAGTAGGCCTCATATAGCAGAAACTAGTTATTTTGAGAATGGCAAATTTGGGAAGTTTTTCAACCCAGAACAAAAAATTTGCATTTACGGTCACTACAAATAACTTTACCAGCTAAAACAGTACAGATTTGGTTGAATAGAAATGTGAGGCCTGTTTTTTTTTGCGCTGTGTGACAGGTATAGGTTTAATTACAGAATTAGACTTCTATCTGCACGGTAGCAAGTGTGTCTTAGGATTTTCTGAATGACATAATCAGCACCTTCAATGTAAGATATCCTTTTTGGGATAGATTTCAAGTAGGCCTCAAATAGCAGAAACTAGTTATTTTGAGAATGGCAAATTTGGGAATAGTTTTTCAACCCAGAACAAAAAATGTGCTTTTACGGTCACTACAAATAACTTGACCAGCTAAAACAGTACAGATTTGGTTGAATAGAAATGTGAGGCCTGTTTTTTTTTGCGCTGTGTGACAGGTATAGGTTTAATCACAGAATTAGACTTCTATCTGCACGGTAGCAAGTGTGTCTTAGGTTTTTCTGAATGACACTATCAGCACCTTCAATGTAAGATATCCTTTTTGGGATAGATTTCAAGTAGGCCTCATATAGCAGAAACTAGTTATTTTGAGAATGGCAAATTTGGGAATAGTTTTTCAACCCAGAACAAAAAATGTGCTTTTACGGTCACTACAAATAACTTGACCAGCTAAAACAGTACAGATTTGTTTGAATAGAAATGTGAGGCCTGTTTTTTTTTGCGCTGTGTGACAGGTATTGGTTTAATCACAGAATTAAACTTCTATCTGCACGGTAGCAAGTGTGACTTAGGTTTTTCTGAATGACACTATCAGCACCTTCAATGTAAGATATCCTATTTGGGATAGATTTCAAGTAGGCCTCATATAGCAGAAACTAGTTATTTTGAGAATGGCAAATTTGGGAATAGTTTTTCAACCCAGAACAAAAAATGTGCTTTTACGGTCACTACAAATAACTTGACCAGCTAAAACAGTACAGATTTGTTTGAATAGAAATGTGAGGCCTGTTTTTTTTTGCGCTGTGTGACAGGTATTGGTTTAATCACAGAATTAAACTTCTATCTGCACGGTAGCAAGTGTGTCTTAGGTTTTTCTGAATGACACTATCAGCACCTTCAATGTAAGATATCCTATTTGGGATAGATTTCAAGTAGGCCTCATATAGCAGAAACTAGTTATTTTGAGAATGGCAAATTTGGGAATAGTTTTTCAACCCAGAACAAAAAATGTGCTTTACGGTCACTACAAATAACTTGACCAGCTAAAACAGTACAGATTTGGTTGAATCGAAATGTGAGGCCTGTTTTTTTTTGCGCTGTGTGACAGGTATAGGTTTAATCACAGAATTAGACTTCTATCTGCATGGTAGCAAGTGTGTCTTAGGTTTTTCTGAATGACACTATCAGCACCTTCAATGTAAGATATCCTTTTTGGGATAGATTTCAAGTAGGCCTCATATAGCAGAAACTAGTTATTTTGAGAATGGCAAATTTGGGAATAGTTTTTCAACCCAGAACAAAAAATGTGCTTTTACGGTCACTACAAATAACTTGACCAGCTAAAACAGTACAGATTTGTTTGAATAGAAATGTGAGGCCTGTTTTTTTTTGCGCTGTGTGACAGGTATTGGTTTAATCACAGAATTAAACTTCTATCTGCACGGTAGCAAGTGTGTCTTAGGTTTTTCTGAATGACACTATCAGCACCTTCAATGTAAGATATCCTATTTGGGATAGATTTCAAGTAGGCCTCATATAGCAGAAACTAGTTATTTTGAGAATGGCAAATTTGGGAATAGTTTTTCAACCCAGAACAAAAAATGTGCTTTACGGTCACTACAAATAACTTGACCAGCTAAAACAGTACAGATTTGGTTGAATCGAAATGTGAGGCCTGTTTTTTTTTGCGCTGTGTGACAGGTATAGGTTTAATCACAGAATTAGACTTCTATCTGCACGGTAGCGTGTGTCTTAGGTTTTTCTGAATGACACTATCAGCACCTTCAATGTTTGATATCCTTTTTGGGATAGATTTCAAGTAGGCCTCATATAGCAGAAACTAGTTATTTTGAGAATGGCAAATTTGGGAATAGTTTTTCAACCCAGAACAAAAAGTGTGCTTTTACGGTCACTACAAATAACTTGACCAGCTAAAACAGTACAGATTTGGTTGAATAGAAATGTGAGGCCTGTTTTTTTTTTGCGCTGTGTGACAGGTATAGGTTTAATCACAGAATTAGACTTCTATCTGCACGGTAGCGTGTGTCTTAGGTTTTTCTGAATGACACTATCAGCACCTAATATGTAAGATATCCTTTTTGGGATAGATTTCAAGTAGGCCTCATATAGCAGAAATTAGTTATTTTGAGAATGGCAAATTTGGGAATAGTTTTTCAACCCAGAACAAAAAATGTGCTTTTACGGTCACTACAAATAACTTGACCAGCTAAAACAGTACAAATTTGGTTGAATAGAAATGTCAGGTCTATTTTTTAGGCGCTGGGTGACAGGCTCAACTTGCCCCTGATGTAGTATATGGCCAAAAAATAACCACACTATTGATGGTTAAATGCACTTGGGTGACACAGGCTCAGCCTGCACCAGATGTAGTATATGGCCAAAAAATAACCAGACTGTTGATGGTTAAATGCACTTCGGTGACACAGGCTCAACCTGCAGCTGATGTAGTATATGGCTAAAAAATAACCAGACTGTTGATGGTTAAATGCACTTCGGTGACACAGGCTCAGCCTGCAGCTGATGTAGGATATAGCACAAAATAACCACACTATCGATGGTTAAATACACTTGGTGATAGCTTGTGCTGGCGCACCACAAGCCACAAAATGGCCGCCGATCACCCCAGAAAAAAGTGATCTAAAAACGCTCTGGGCAGCCTCAAAAAAGTGAGCAAGTCGATATTAGCACTTCAATGATCCACAGCTGCAGATCGATCACAGAATGAAGTCTTTTGGAGGAGTTAATCTGCCTAATCTCGCCCTAACGTCGCACCAGCAACCTCTCCCTATGCTTCAATCAGCAGAGTGACGTGCAGCGCTACGTGACCCAAGCTTATATAGAGGCTGGTTCACATGCTGCACTGGCCAATCACAGCCATGCCAATAGTAGGCAAGGCTGTGATGGCCTCATGGGGCAAGTAGTATAACGCTTGTTGATTGGCTGCTTTGCAGCCTTTCAAAAAGCGCCAAGAAAGCGCCGAACACCGAACACGGACTTTTACGAAAATGTTCGGGTTCGGGTCCGTGTCACGGACACCCCAAAATTCGGTACGAACCCGAACTATACAGTTCGGGTTCGCTCATCCCTACTTATCATCTTTCTCTTCCTTTTTCAGATTTTACCTGATCTGAT
Source organism: Bufo bufo (assembly GCF_905171765.1). NCBI lineage: Eukaryota > Metazoa > Chordata > Amphibia > Anura > Bufonidae > Bufo > Bufo bufo. The sequence continues at coordinate 179,359,771 of NC_053397.1, forward strand.
AGATTTTTTCAAGTTCATCACAGCAGTGGAAAACGATGGCGGCCATCTACGGTGTTTTTAGTCCCATGATAGGGAGCATGGTTGGAATTATAATTTATAAATTAAGATAAATGTATTGTGGATAAGTCGTGAATGGAAGATTGTCACTTATAGCTTCATGAGGAGGAAAAAGGGTGGACTTTGGCTTTGAGGATGTTGGGTGCTGACCGCACTTGACACCTTGGTGCCATAATTGGTGTGTGGTGATGGTCACTAATGTGGCATAACCGCATAAACTACACCCTTTCTCCTATTATCTTTTATCTCTTATCTATACAGAGACAAAGTTTCCTTTTGGGAACTTATGACTCCATTTCTTCCTATACAGACGGCTTGATATCCCATTTCTTCAGTATTATTGCTTCATGTGTATAACAGCTTAGATTATTTTATCATGCCCCACATGAGACTTTTTCCCCCTTTAGGTCTGGCTTAGCGATGCTCTGTCCGCCCTGGGTGGCTGTGACTTGCGGGCTTTTGGGACGCTGTCCGGTTGCCAGGTTACGGTTCATGTGACGGAGTCATGTGACCTAGTGGCCTGGTAGCTGGAGCGCCTCTTCCTGGCTCGTCACATGCACCTATGGTGGAGTCGGGCTGCCGGTTCACGCCTCGCGACTGACATCACTGATCACATGCATAGACAGACCGGGGACGCTGAGATGGGCGCCATCCAAGTACACTGCTGTGTATGTTGTCTCTTACAGTATATAATTTATGCGGCCGATTGACCGTTTATCTAACACACACAGGTGATCACACTGATGAATGCACTATTATGCGAATATGCAATGAAGTATGTGATTTTTGAATCATAGTAACACGAGATGTATCACTGATTTGATTACATGTTTTGTATCTTCTATAGCATGTTTTACACTGGATTATATATTTTATAATATTTTGTATATTTGATTATGTCATTATCACTAATTGACTCACTAGGGATTGTGGGTATAAATGTGGATGTTTTGGCACCACTTTGAATGCTTGATAAAGACTGCATTGAGCAGTTGAAACGTCGCAGAGGGGGATAAAGCGGGTCGTTTCACCTTTCACATTGGAGTGCTGCCTCTTTTTTGGAGAACTACTACCATTGATGACTACTCTGCCCGTAGTCTGAGGAATTTGCACCAGTTTTCACCATATAGTGCTGCTGTTTTTTCTTTGTTGGATATAGTAAGAGTTAGGTAGCGGGGTGGTCGATGAACACGCTCTCTTGAGCACAGAATCCAGGCAACCTCAGTTTTCCTTTAACTGTCCAGATTTATTGCCAGCGGGTGGTACATAAATTAAACATAAATAAAATTCTATGCCTGCCCGGCTCTAACTATACAATCATGACTAACCTGGTGCCAGCCTAACACTGGACACCAAACATAACCCTATTGTTTGTACCACCTGCTATACTCACAGATAGAGACGGCCTTGTGGTTCACCCGGCAGTCATTTTGCGGCGAACTTTGCGTGTTCGCGATTCGCCGAACATGCGAACATATGGAGATATTTGCGTCCGCCATATTCTTTTACCCATGACACATCCATCAGGTGGCACAGGACAGCCAATTGAGACGTTTCAGCACATGGACATACCCCCTACCTTATAAATAGACCTGATCTGGCCGCCATTTATATTCAGTGTTTTGCCAGTGTAGGGAGAGGTTGCTGTGTGGAGCAGGGACAGGCTGTTAGGGACACTGAACGCTAGCTAATAGGGCCACAAAAGTCCTTTTAAGGACTGGTATATATTGGGCAGACTAGATGGGCCAAATGGTTCTTATCTGCCAACACATTCTATGGTATAGGTGTGCTATCAATAGGTGTGATACACAGAGGGGTGCGATATACTTATAATATACTTTTATAATGAGTCAAAAACACATAGATCTATATAGTGATCACCTGGAAGTCAGGGGGCTAGGGGCTTACTAGGGCCATTTTTATATAGGGTAAGGTTCCTTCTAGTAATTATTCCCTGGCTGCAAATATGAGCTGAAGGTTTTTCAGGTTCGCCTGCCATTAAAATGAATAAGAACCCGCCGCGAACTTGCGGATCGCGAACATTTGATCGTGTTCGCGAACCATCCCGGCAGATGTTCGGCCATCACTACTCACAGAGACTCCAAGCAGTTCTATCCCCAGGCAGAGATAGAGACGTGTCTCCATTCTCAGCCTTATATCAGGCTAGCACACCTGAGTAGTGATTACCTGACAGCCCAAAACCTGGACTGTCCGGATGGAGTGGGGGCCCACCCTTCTCTCCCCACTCCAGCAAAAATTTTGTTTCTTTTTTACAAACCCAAATTGCAGAGAGGTCTGCGTAGACCTCTGCTGAACATTTCCCTGGTTGCTTTTTAAATGACAGAAGTGAGGAACCTTGGGCACACATAGACCACATCCACTATTTCTCCAGACACTCTGTCACAATATATATATATATATAGGAGTATCATTTCTTAAGAAAAATAATGATTTAAAGGAAAATTTTTGTCACTAAGCAGCAAAAATTATAAGTGGCCCTTACTGTTCATGACTTCTAATGAAAATGCTCAACAATGCATCTACATGAAGCTTTTTCTCATTTTCTCTCTCGCATCAGCAGGTGAGATGGACTTCAGGAGACATGGACAGCTAAAATGAATCTCAGGTGTTCTATATATTTGGGCACAGGTGTAATAGACCTCATTTGCTACAGACATTAGGTGACAGGTGAAATAGGCCTAAGGTGACATAAACCTGAGGTTAAGGGCCCTTGCACATGACCGTATGCTCTCCGAGACATACGGTCTGTGAGCGGTCCATATGTCCCGGAGCGGCATTGATCGTGCGCACGGAAGTACACAGCATCATAGATTACAATGATGCTGTGCACGTCGGGCCGCCTGCAGTACTATTGTCCCGCACTCATAAGATCATATAAGTGTGGGACAATAGCCCCGCGGCCCAACGTGCACAGCATCATTGTAATCTATGATGCTGTGTACTCCCGTGCGCACGATCAATGCCGCTCTGGGACATATAGCACCAACCGTATGTCTCAGAGGGCATACGGTTGTGTGCACGGGCCCTAAAGGTGAGATGGATCTCATGTAATAGACCTGCTAAAATGTGAAGTTGCAAGTATTGCGCAAAAATATGCGCATCATTAATTGCCAATTTGCGCAATCGCAAATATATTGGAGCACTCTATCTGCATATAAAGCTATTGTAATGTTCTGCCGTGCCAACCATTTTCTCCAGTCTCAGGAAACTTATACCAGCTTGAAAAATGTAACAAAAGTGACCAACGACTGTATTGCGTGCGCATTACTTGAATATTACATTGCCGATTTTTGCAATCAAGAAATCAATCGTGAATTCTCAGCATGAACGCCAGGCACATTCTGCTTTTAACCCCGTCCGGTGCCGTTACAGCTTTCATCGGATCCAGGGATGCAAGTACTGACTGAATCCCCCACATTTTTTCTTTGTAGTATATATTGGAGGCGTGGCGATCTCCATGCAGTCATGCACACCTGACCAGTCAATCTGTCCTGGAGGCTGGTTTTAAAGTCAGTATAAAACTGAGTCTCCTTATATAGAACCTACCAGTAGCCATTTGGCTCCAGGAGAAGTATATGGTGGGTTCAGCATGCATGTTGGTACTTGCATCCCTGGATCCGATGAAAGCTGTAACGGCACCAGACGGGGTTCAAAGCAGAGTGTGCCTGGCGTTCATGCTGTACCTGCGCTCCCTGGACTTTGTGTGGCTGTCATGGCCCATAAACAGGTAGGAACTAGTGTTAGGGACCACTCATAGAGGCGACCTTGAGGTGGTGAGTGGCTTATTACGCTTTGGCCAAAATGTAAACCAATGCCTCATTCAACATCCAGCATGGAGGCAGGGCAGAGTGCTGGTTGCAGAGTGCTATTGCATTTGTGTTCTTTTCTTTGTATATGTATTTCGCCATAGCGATGTGCACCTGCATATAGGGTTGTGCTGATTGAATCCCCCACATTTTTTCTTTGTAGTATATATTGGAGGCGTGGCGATCTCCATGCAGTCATGCACACCTGACCAGCTAGTCTGCCCTGGAGGCTGGTTTTAAAGTCAGTATAAAACTGAGTCATCTTCAACTCTTATGTTGCTGGGTATCCTCACATGAACTGCTCTCTTCCACAAATTTTCCATTGGCTTAAGGACAGGACTATGACCTGGCAATTCCAAAACATAAACTGTATTCTTCTTTAACCATTCTTTGGCAGAATGACTTGTATGGTATGGTTAGGGTCGTTGTCTTGCTGCATGACCCATTTTCTCTTGAAATTCAGCTTAAGGACAGATGTCATAACATTTTCCTTCAGAATTTTTAGAATTTCAGAATTCATTGTTCCATCAATGATGGCAAGCCATCCTGGCCATAGTCGTGCGCATGGGGTGTGCCTGGTGTGCCTGGTGTGCCTAGGCACATCCTAATCAAGCCTGCTGGCCGTCAAATTCTAATGAGCGCTTCCATTTTAGAAGCGCTCATTAGTACTGGAGGACCAGGAATTGGTGAACGCCATGTACTTTCCGCTTCCTGGTCCTCGGCAGGGCTGCGCACAGCGTGAGGCTCTTTGTGATGTCACGCTGTGCGCGCCAGTTAAGAGCACAGCCGACAGCAGGAGGAAGAGGATCGCAAGCGGCGAGGAGCGACGGCGTCCAGGAGCAGAGAGGTATGTGTTTTTTTATTTTATAAAAAATGAGGCTGCCGGGGGCATATGGGGGCTAATAAAGCATATAGGAGCTAATGAGGCATATGGGGGCTAATGAGGCATATGGGGCTAATGAGTCATATAGGGGCTAATGAGAGGCATATAGGGGCTAATGAGGCATAATGGGGCTAATGAGGCATAATGGGGCTAATGAGGCATAATGGGGCTAATGAGACGCATAATGGTGACTAACTAGAGGCATAATGGGGGCTAATCAGGTATAAGGGCTGATAATGGGGGCTAATAGCATAAAGGATATATATATATATATATATATATATATATATATACAGTACAGACCAAAAGTTTGGACACACCTTCTCATTCAAAGAGTTTTCTTTATTTTCATGACTATGAAAATTGTAGATTCACACTGAAGGCATCAATACTTTGAATTAACACATGTGGAATTATATACATAACAAACAAGTGTGAAACAACTGAAAATATGTCATATTCTAGGTTCTTCAAAGTACACTTTGCACACTCTTGGCATTCTCTTGATGAGGTAGTCCCCTGAAATGGTCTTCATGGCAGTGTTTAGTAAGTGATGCCTCTTGCTTAGGTGCTGCAGCCTGTGGGACCTTTCAAAAAAGGTGTGAATATGTAATGACAGATCATGTGACATGAAGGAACTCTCCAAACAAGTACGGGACAATGTTGTTGAGATGTACAAGTTAGGGTTAGGTTATAAAAAAATATCCAAATCTTTGATGATCCCAAGAGTACCATCAAATCTATCATAACCAAATGGAAAGAACATGGCACAACAGCAAACCTGCCAAGAGACGGCTGCCCACAAAACTCATGGACCGGGCAAGGAGGGCATTAATCAGAAAGGCAGCACAGAGACCTAAGGTATCCCTTGAGGAGCTGCAAAGTTCCACAGCAGAGACTGGAGTATCTGTACATAGGACGGCAATAAGCCATACGCTCTACAGAGTTGGGCTTTATGGCAGAGTGGCCAGAAGAAAGCCATTTTTACTTTCAGCTAAAAACAAAAAGGCACGTTGTGAGTTTGCGAAAAGCGATGTGGGAGACTCCCAAAATGTATGGAGGAAGGTGCTCTGGTCTGATGAGACTAAAATTTAACTTTTCTGCCATCAAAGAAAACGCTACAGAGCTTTTGCCACTCACAGATCTTGGATCCTTTTGGACTCATTTGCTTGATGTGGTTATGTTTATCTACTTTTTGGACTTCTCTGAAAATCTGATGAAGTTTTGGGTGAAATTTATACAGAAATGTAGAAAATTCGGAAAGTTCACAAACTTTCAAGCACTACTGATACTGTATTACATTGTAGCTGATTTTTATTTAGCTGATATTCTTAGTTAAGCATTTTTTTTTGTAAACTAAAAAAAATATATTCTTGTGTTTTTCAAAGTAATATGGTATGTTATATGTCATCTTCAAACTCCATTAGGTAAATCACTTGGATCATTAACAGCAACACTGAATTTCTAGTCCAGCGCCTATTTTCTAGAATAGCTGATGTTTCTGGGCTTTGCATTGTTATTTTTATGATAATGGCTATCATTGTTAATAGTTGCACAATGGCTAAATGTATTCTGTGTTCATAAAGTTTTCTCATGGATCTGCAAACATTTTATGTACCTCAAAAATCAACAAGGCTAGTGTAGTAGCACATGATATTGTATTCTGAGCTGCTGATTTAAGGGACAATGGCTACAAGTAGAGATGAGTGAATCGAAGCCGACGAAGTGGAATTCAATCAAATTTTAGGAAAAATTTGATTCGCACCAAAGCTGAATTATCTCACGATTCATGGTAACGAATCACATTTTTTCCTAAAATGGCTGCTGCACGTGTGAGGACATGGAGCAAGGAACTCTGGGAAGGCGGGATTACCCATAATACCATGCATGCAGCCAGTCAGCCATGTGATGTCGCAGCCATGTAAATAGCATCAGCCATCTTAGATTCTGAAATTTACCAGTGTACTTAGTGCAGGGAGATACGTCTGCAGGCGCTAGTTACAGTGCTAGGAAAGACTTGAAAACTTATATTTTGCTCAGTAGAAGTTCAGGGAAAGAGCATTAGAAGTGTAGGGAAAGGATAGGGAGGAACAGTATTAAGCTGAACGGGGTCCAATAGGGGAGTGTACAGCCTGGGTAATAGGAACAATCCTATTACACCTTGCTGCACTGACTGCGGATCCAAATTGCCATTATACAGCTCTGTAATTCCAGCAAACCGTTCTTATTAGGGTGCAAGTTCTGACTGATACAGGCATTAAAAGGGCTTATTACAAGGAAATATTTCTACCTCTTATTTGCCCTTGTGTGGTGCAATTATATGTTCTAAAGCATTTTTTGGCTTGTATTAGTGGGAAAAAAAGGGCTCATTAGCCGTTGTGTGGTGAAGTGCTAAAAGCTTTTTAAAACCTTTTGTGGCATGTATTAGCGGAAAAAGTAAAATATAAAAAGTAAAATTAAAAAGTTATCTGTTCTAAAACCTTTAGTGGCATGTATTAGTGGAAAAATAAAAAATATATTTGACGCATGGCAGCAGGGGTTGCAGTGAGAGGCCTCAGCTCCCGGTGTCATCTAGCAGTTGTGTCTTGACCAGCAACCAAACGGTTCTTGAATGGTTGACTCGGCCATCCACTTCATCCCAAGTGACATCAGACACCCCCAGCCAAAAGTCTGTGGGTTCGTTAGACCCAACCCTTACTTGGCATGGCCTGGGAGCAGGCCCTGTGGCCTCACCTGTCCTGAACCTGCCTCAGTCCTTTTCTGCTCCCTCAGCCAGCGAAGTATTGTATGCTGTGGGCTCAGCTCCACTATACAGTGAGGATGAGCTAATAGAGGACAGTCTGCAGCTACTGGCCAGCCAAGATCTGGAGGAGACATCCTTCCTCCACTAGGCGGGCATATAGTGATGAGGAGAGTTGCATGGAAGCTGGTGTTGTGAGCGGTCAGGCTCCTGACCCAGAGACGGTTGAGGAGGACATCAGTGACGAGCAGACAGTACTCGATGATGATGATGATGTAGCTGATCGCACTTGGGAGCCGGGTAACGAAGAGGCTTCATCATGATCGGGAGAAGAGGGTGGCAGTAGCGGAGCCAGCAAGTCGCTAGCGTGGCCGGGAGTCAGCAAGGTGGCAACAGTGGGAGGTCAGTAGCCAAACGTGCCCGGGGTAGACCACCCGCTTCACGGAAGTAGCGGTGCACGGGTTCACGGAGACAGCGGTGGTAGCAGTCACTAAGTGCATAGTATTGGGGGTAAAATCAGCTACTCGGCAGTGTGGCAGTTTTTTGTTAAGCACGGCCATATGTAGAATCTGTGGGCAGAAGGTAAAGCGTGGCCAGGGTGCCAATGTTGGCACTACGTCCCTGCGTCAACATATGCAGTGTTGCCATAAAGTGGCCTGGCAGAACCGCGGCTCCGATGTGGTTGTCCGGCCTGCTGCAGCAACCTCTGCATCACCCAGTGGCACGCACTTGATTTCAGGCAGTCAAGGCTCCACCACCTCTGCTGAAGGAAGCTGCCTTCCTTCCCATCATCTGGGGTTCCTGATGCTCCTGCTCCACGCCCTCCTGCTCCTCCTAGTCAGTAATTCCATCAGCAATTGATCACCGAAGCGATTGCCAAGAGACAACAGTATGCGTGCACTTATCCAACGGCGCAGAAGCTGAATGTGCTCCTGTCCAAGTTGCTGGTGCTGCAGTCCCTCCCTTTCCAAGCGGTGGACTATGCACCTTTCAGAGAACTGATAGCTTGTGCCAAGCCAAGGTGGAGAGTCCCAAGTCATAATTTCTTTGGCAAAAATGTTGTACCAGCCCTGCACACACATGTAGAACAGAAAGTGGTCCAGTACTTGAGCCTGTCGGTGTCTGCCAAAGTGCACGGCAGCGCTGACGTGTGCAACTGTAACTACGGTCAGGGACAATACATGTCCTTTACGGCCCACTGGGTGAATGTGGTTCCTGCACAGCCACACTAGCAACTTGGCCAGGTCACGCCGCTTCCGCCTCCATGTTCCTACACTGTTCGTCCTGCAACAATGTCCGCCTCTGCCTCCTCATCCTCCAACGTGTCCTCAGCCTCCACTGCAGTGACAATTCACAGTGCCCCTCCAGCATACCACATGTGCAGGGCACACCGGTGTCACCCTGTTCTGCACCTCGTTTGCCTGGGTGAACGGAGTCACACAGGGGAGCAACTGCTCCATGTCCTTCATCAAGAAATCGAATCCTGGCTTTCTCCGCGACAACTCAAAATCGGAACCATGGTGACCGACAACGGGAAAAACATTGTGTTTGCGCTGGATCAAGGAGGGCAGAGCCATGCGCTCTGCGTGGCACAAGTGTTCAATATGGTTGTCAAGTGGTTCCTGAAGTCTTCCACCCATCTGCAAGACATCCTAAAAATGGCCAGGAAACTTTGCATGCACTTCAGCCACTCATACACTGCACAGCATACCCTCCTTGAGCTGCAGCGGCAGAACTGTATCCCCCAACATAGGCTGATATGCAACGTTTCCACCCGTTGGAATTCCAACCTCCATATGTTGGACCAACTGTACGAACAGAGAATGGCCATAAACGATTTATTGATGATCCAAGCGGACAGGAGTACTCCCCTGTGTAACTTCAATGTCAGCCAGTGGCAGCCCATGCGTGACACCTGCCATTTACTCAGGCCCTTTGAGGAGGCCACATTATTTGTCAGTCGCCAGGACTATGGGATGAATGATGTCATTCCAGTGATTCATGTCCTGGAACAGATGCTGGTAAATCTAGCTGCTCAGGAGTCTGGAGACATGGCGCCTAGATCTCACGGCCACATGAGCCCTTGGGGGCTGAACTGGAGGAGGAGGACATTGGAGCACAAGCAATGTGTAGCAAAATCTGTGGTTTTTCTACACAGGTGACAGGAGAGGAGAAGCAGGAGCAACCAGAGGAGCTACAGGGCGATGAGGAAGATGAGGCAGAGAACCCACACACACTGTGGCAGTATGAAGTTGAGATTGAGGCAGGGACTTGCGCAAATGGCCTGCTGCATGCTCACTTGCTTGAGTAGTGACAGCCGAATTGACTTCTGACTCTCCACCTTGTTGGACCCTCGCTACCTGTCCAAAATGGGGGCCTTTTTTACACCCAATCAGAGGGAGGACACTAAACTACTATAGAGACATCCTATGTAGTCAGTTGGCTGCTGCCTATCTGCACCATCATCCATCCTCATCGTCCACACTCTGTCATTATAGCACACTGTGGCCTCCTGATGTTGCCACCACCTCCAGACTCTGTCATTGGGCCACTCTGTGGTCTCCTCATGCTGCTTCCATCTCTCCTTTATGTCATAGGGCCACTCTGTTCACGTGTCATCTCTGTTTTGAATCCACTCCTGTTTTTTTGGCATTAGCAATACTGATGGATTACTGACCAAATGCTGACCGAGTGAAGGCGGATGCTCCACAGATAGGATCCGTTTTTTGTGGGTTATTATTCTTATGGATCAGAGGAAGGGCAAAATAATCAGTGACGTCAACACAAACTTATTGCTGACAACCTCTCCACTCTGTCGGGGGTGGGGGGGGCTCTACTTGTATAAGCGTTTAATAGAACAGGTTCTGTAGACATCTATGTGGAATCAGCTGACGACGGTTTAAAAGGAGTGTGCTTCTTCTTGGCGCTAACATCGACCTATAAGGCTGAGTTCATACTTGAGTTATTTGATCAGTTTTGACCCCGTGACTGCCCAAATAAGTGAAGTGTGCAGTGATTCTAAGAGCAACACCTGTCATCTGCATGTCATACGGACTCACAGTATTATTTCACTACCAAAGCAGACTATCTATGCGTGCTACTGCAAGGCACAGTGTTCTACACCACTATAAAGGCTCTCTGCAGCCAGGTAATAGCCGTTTTGTAACCAAATTTGCACGAATAAATTCGGATCGAACCACATTTTTTCCCAAAAATTTGGCAAACCGACGAATTGAATTTTTGAAAAATTCACTTATCTCTAGCTGCAAAAGGTTTTATTGAGCCATTAATGTTGGGGAGCTCTATGGTTAGAATATACAGTAGGGGATATGTCCATAAAGATGTGTGGAAACTTGTGGAAATGAGCTGCCCAGGAGTCATTGGAGTATGGATGAATAGTATTAAAAAATGCTATTCCGTTTTACAATCACAGTCCCTGAGATCCTATCCTAGGGCAGGAGAGTCCATCCTGTGACCCACCAGATGTGCAGCTGCTAAAATGAATTGACGGTAGGCATGTTCGGAGTAATTGTTCCACAGCAGCTGGTGTGCCATAGTTTGGAGCCCACTGTCTTAGGGAGCACATTTTTGTTTCATTTCTTTAGTTTTAATTATCATAGTGGCTCTCTAGACTTTCTGCATGTATGCATGCAGTATAAGGCAGGTCATAGACTTTAGACAGCTGTCTATCCCTCCTGACCCCCTCATATGTAATACCCCGGAGTGGTATTATCATTTCTGCACTCCACTACTGTCTCTAATGGGCTAAGGTGGCAGTACAAATGGCAGAGCTATAGTTAGAATGGAACTCACCAATCCATTCTCCCTACTTTGGGCAGAAGTGGGCCAGTTCTGCCTTCTGCCGGAAGGGTGGGGCAGCGGGCAGAGAGTTAGTGCTAGTGGCAGTGGAGTTTGGACAGGAGGAGAGACGCAAGGTCGGGCACACACAGGCGTGCCTATGCCAGCCGCGTTGCACATACACACAAAGAGGAGAAGGAGAGATAACTTCTTCCTTCAATGTAGCCTACTATGCATTATCTTTTAGATAATGCATTATAGCTTTAGAAATTCATAGGTAGTGACTTCAGACAGCTCAAGTTCTATAATGTATGTCTAAGGCTGCGTGAAAGCAAGCAGAGTGTTTGGAAATCTACAAAGAAATACTGTGGCATTCAACTGTGCAGAAATTTATTAGGGAATTATATGATGTATCCAACCTTTTACTGCCACTGCCATTTCAAAAAAGTTCCCATGTGTAAAGTCTCATTCACACGTCAGGGGTAAAAGGACCCTGCTTAGAAGTGACTCATTTTGATTGCTGTCAGCATTTTCCACCATTCATGGAAAAACTATGGATGCTGAAGATGTCTACAGGTTGTCCTCCACTAACCCCACTTCTTGGAGGAGAGGCAGAAAAGCTTGAAAGGCACAATATTTCAGCTGAGACATACAGATGACCCCAACTAATTATCTAACATTTCTGATGGTAGTCCTGGACATAGTAGCCTTTTCATTCGATACCTCTATGTTGAGTTTTCTATTTTACAACGTTCTTTAACCTTCAATGAAAATTGAGTTTAGAAAATCATTTTGTATAAACGCTATGTGAATTCAGATAACTGTTTATGGAATAAAATGGGCACCAAAGTTTTTTTTTCCTGCATCTTTGCAGTCTTATTTTCAATGCACATCTCTGTTGAAAATCAATACAAAGTTTAAAGTAGTTCATAAAGAAGAAATTACATTATATTTGCCTGCAGGACATTTTTTTTTACTGTCCAGAAGTGGATTTTAATGAATACTCATGAGAGATTCCACATACTCATGGAGCATGCCTAAGCATCTATTGTATACTCCTCACTAACAGTTGCTATACATAAAATATAGAGTAAACATATTTTTAGACAAAACATATTTGCATCCTAGTAGTCACCTTGCTGTGCGATCCTTCCAAGTAATGATCATTTGATTTGTAACAAACAGTACATAACGCTTCACAAAGCACGACTAGCTGTAAAAAATGATCAGTGTCCAGCCAGGAGGGCCGCCTGATTTCTTAAGGCACTGAAGCGCGGAGGATGTATTTCACTACTGCAAAAAGCTATCCTCAACATCTCATCTTCTAATTAGTTCTTTATTTCTCCTATTTGTCCCCATTTTATTCTATAATTTCTGCCTGTGCGCCAAATGCTGTTGAAAGAGACAAAATCCAGGAAAAGATTTGACTAAGCTAGGTTAGCATTCCAAATATTGAGCGGCCCCTTTCTCAAGAAACAATATATCATTATTTTATTAAAGGGGACATGATTGATCTGTTTTCATTCATCAATTTTAATCAACTCTCTCTCCAGATGGAAGAAACTGTCCCTCTAAAGCAGGCATGCTCAACCTGCGGCCCTCCAGCTGTTGTAAAAGTACAACTCCCACAATACCCTGCTGTAGGCTGATAGGTGTAGGCTGTTCGGGCATGCTGGGAGTTATAGTTTGGCAACAGCTGGAGGGCCGCAGGTTGAGCATGCCTGCTCTAAAGCCACCTACTGATGTGTACTGTCCACCTTTGAATTTGTTTACAGGAAGTCTGTCACCAGGAAATTCACTGTTAAACCTTGTAGGGCTATCTCCGCTGAATGTAATGATACCTTTCATAGCGATTCACTGCTTCATTCTGGAGAAAAATAACCTTTAATGTATATGCAAATGAGCAGTTAAGTGCACCAAAGGCAGACCCAAGCCACTCCACCCTATCTCCTCCTGCTTACTCTGCTAGCTCTTCTCCTTTATTGACAAGATGATGTAAGATGACTATGTAGGAACCTAGCCCTATCAATTAAGAAGGAGAGAGCAGTACTGGTAGGGGAAGCAGGAAAAACAAAGGTGAACCGAGTGGCTTCGGCTCAGCCTGAATTAATTTAACTTCTCATTTGCATATGGATCAACAGTACTTTTTTTGCAGGGCCACAGAAAAGATCTACGGATGCGGACAGCACAGGGTGCACTGTCCGCATCATTTGCAGCCCTATTGAAATGAATGGGTCTGCACCCATTCCACAAAATTGCAGAATGGATATGGACCTATTCATATGGTCATGTGAATGAGCCCTTAGTGAAAGGTATCATTACATCCAGCTGAGCTAGCCATACAAGGCATTGTGCCTGGTTTAACAGTAAATATCCTGTAAACAAACTCACTTTAAGAAATCAATCAAACTTGATAGGGCAAAGTGCACAACAAAATCACTGCGTGGCCATACATATAGAATAGACATCTCATGACAGAGTATTCAAAAATCATTTTCTATAAATTCTTTTAAAATTAAATCATCTTGTGTCACAGGATACAGTGAACAAAGAGGAAAGGTAAGGAAGGACACACATATAGGTAACCACCCTGTAATTCGCTGTCCAACTTATTAAAGAGTCTTCAAACATGACTTGGGATTTTAGCTAAGCCAGAGTCTACTCCCAAAGGAAGAGAGAACCATCTGTAGACAGCTATTTTGAAATACTTGTTAGTGCAAAGCCAGGTACTTGTGAACTGAGTGAAAACCTTAAATAACCATATTGCTACTTTTACTCATGGCCTGAGTCCAGGTTTGTCACTCAACCTTGTTTACTTAATATACCTTGAAGAAAAATGTTAGACAGGAGGTAGTTTCTGGGCCATAATGTATGTACATTTCCTACTGAGTGATGACAGAGCTCACACAATAGCTACTTAAGCTGATCATATTTTTTTTAACCCTTAAAACACTGCAAGCAATGGTGACCTCTGTGTTAACAAATGTTCAAGTTCAGCTTTTTATACAGGTAACTGGGGCCTGCAAAGGAACCTCAGGGACAGGGTATAGCGGGTTGAATTGGTTTGTATTAATAAAATTTTCTTAAAAAAAGCATCCTTGAGCAGACTCCCACCTCCCCCTTGATTGACAGGGCCAGACATCTGTCAAATTTGTGCCTGCACCATTTTACTAAGCAGCGGCACACATGCAAAGGCTCTGCTGCTGCTACTTTTGCAGTGCAGGTGTTGATTGTGCATGCGCCAATACATATCCCGGAGTACCTAGACGTGAGCAGCATATGCGCAGTCGGCATCTGTACTGCTCAGTTAGCCGCTACAGTACCTCTGCCATTGCACCGCTACATCGAACAATGGTGCGGGCATGAGATTGATGGAGCCGGTGAGATGTCTGGCTCTGTAAATAAAGGGAGAGTCTCTTGAGCAGTGGGGTCAGCCACTTATTTTTAAACGAATTAGATTAGAGAGAAACAATTTGATCATCACTATCCCAGAGATATCTGGTGTTAATGCCTGCTAAAATTTTTTTACTTGTCCAGCAAAGGAGGATCTCATACAGCCATGTTGACATTAAAATAAAATGTCATCTTAATGTTCACCATAGGTGAGCACAACTTAAAGGGATTGTCCCACAAAAAATATTTTACGGTTTTCAAATGAGGACCTGGATCTGAATACTTTTGTAATTGCATGTAATTATTAATTTATTATAGCTACTGAGTTATTCAAAGAAACCTATCTGTATAGCGCCACCTGCTGTGTTTTTTTTTCTTTATTTCTTGTCCATCTCACGGAGGCAGTCGCACACGCTCAGTTTAAATTTTTAACTGTCAGCAGCCATATGTACTGTTAAGAGCTATGACAGTTACAGAGAGAGCTGCAGCAGAAAGGACAGTCCCCCTGAGCTGATAGGCTGAAGAAGATCTATCAGAGCAATCACAGCAATGAATGGGGGGGATCTCTGAATCCATGTGAGGTATATGGCTGGTGTGGTGATAGTTAGAAAGGGATTGTCATGTACTACATGATGTCTGATTTTCATATTTTACATCAATCATGATGTAATCCCTTTAAGGTTTATGACAATTGTCTTTCTCTTTTCATTTAGTATTATCTGTTATATGTGTGCAACACAAGGCAAATACATGTATTCTATCTAATTCCTTTCTGTCGATGAGCATTGTGTCCATGTTGTAGAAGATCCCCATCAGAAATCCGGTGTTTACAGCTGTGAGTCTACGCTTGAGTCGTTAACTCTCATCCTGTGAGAGCTTTAGCATTGCCAAATTTATGACATCTTCACACAATAATTTCTTTCTTTCTAATTCTTTTAGATTAAATAAATAAAAAAAACACAAAGAAGAAGAACTTAATGGTTACCATATGATTGCCCTTCGAGTCTCCTTCCTCTATCAGTTTAATTGAAACGAAACCCCTCCATAAAATCGACACGTTGCCTAGCAACTGGAGGTGAGCAAATGTAAGCAGGGTCTTGCAAACTCTAGATAGTGAAGGGTAAAGGGATACAGGCTGAAGGCATTGTCACGTGAAATGAGTTGATCTGTTCATTTTTCCAGCAGCAAAATTAATACCTTTCTCATCATGTTTCTGGTGGTTTTAAGGTTATGACAAACATCCCATTCAAGCTGTCTTCCTGGTCAGGTCACCGGCATGTTCAGTGGATCTGAACTCCCTAGATAAGTAAAAAATACTGATATTGCTTGTATAGACAGAAGAGACCATATCAAACGTGTACGCGTGAATGTGTACATACGTGCAGTGTCTGTTAAACAATTCTGTAGGGACCTTTCTATTGATGTTATCAATGAGGCATTTAAAAGAAATGTGTCCCTAAAAAATGCATCTGCCTGGCCGAGACCAAATAGTGACACATCTCCTTTTTTTCTAATATGTTTTATTTTCTGATTGCATTTTTTATTCCATTACTGGACATGATCATGGGGGTGGCCATCTTGCCCGAGCTGTTCTTAACAGCAAAAACAGAAAAAACTAAATACAGCACCCATTTCAATAGGGAGATCCAGTTTCATGGATGCACGTCTCCCTTGGGGCCCAGTCCAATGGATCCTCAGAAATAACGTAATGCAAAAAGATGAAGACAGCATACAATCCTTGAAGTGATGAGGTTCTTTAATCCATAGTAGTGATTCTACAAACCCAAATATATGCAATATATATGTTTCCGCTGACACTCAGTATTTTGTTTTTTCTTTTTTTTATATCTAGCAAGTCCATAATACATGCACTTCACTGATTGATATATTATTTTATGGACATTTGAGATACCAGTTATTTTTTCAATCTTTCATCTTTTTTTATTGACTATGACATCGGATAAACCCAATACTTTTGCATACACTGATGCAGATGTACAGAGGATTATTGGAAACTCAGCCGGAGGTACAGTACATCTTTTTTAAGTCTACCTACAGCAGACCTTACTAAGAGAATCTGGGAGCATGAGTCCAAAAAGCTGATTGATTTGGAACTACACTTGGAAACATTGATTGAATACCATCATACTCAACGCATACCGAGAGGCCTGAGGTCTAGATGACGACCAACGCTTTTTCCTGATAATAAGTCCTTTACAAGGTTTGAACAAACCTTGAATAAATATTCCCTGGACCTTATCCTGTTAAACAAAGAATTTTTTTACAACAGGAAATAGAACAAAAAATGTATTAGATTTGGAGAATACACTCAATTATTTCTTACAACAAGAAGACCTAAAGGCATTCAAAGACAAAACAACTCCCTTTCACACAAAACATCCCACTGAGATAGAAGCAAAGAAAAGACAAAAATGGCACCGAGACTCAGAGGATTATCGTACGGGCAGAGTCTACAAGTGGCAACTACAGTATTCGTGGGATCATCAAAGCAGGAGATCAAGACCAAAACGAAGATATCCACGCCATCGGGGAACAAGAACAACCACTGGGGAATCGGATTCATCGGATGGAACTCCTTTTTTAGAGAAACGGAATGTAGCGCAGACATCAAAAGAAAGCGACCATGGAAATGAGGGGGACGGAAACATGGAGGAGCGTATAGAGACGAGACACAATCCGATAACGAAACCACCATACCGGAGATACCCATTGAGACAAGGATGCTAAGCAGTGATCTGGTGGTAAATATTTCCTCGCTCACATTGTCTGATATTGAACTCGTGGCTTTAATCAAAGGACTGAACTATTGTCCTTCTAACAAGGCGGACTGGTTCGACCTAGAAATAAACTTGCAAAAATTATTTTGCACACTAAGATTAAAAGCGCATTTTGCAAACTTGACCAGGGAAGAGATGAGGAAGAGTAATAAGGATATATGCTCAGCAGAATTAGAATTGAAAAATAGTTGTTTTGCACCACCTAAAGGGAACCATGTAATTGAGGCATATATTGAGGTAGTAACCACTCAGATACTAACCCTCAAACATTCAGGTGTAGGGGATACATTGATAAGTCCAAATATGACGAAACAGAAGATCCTTGCGATTAACTTCTTACGTGATGACAAAACAATAATGTTAAAGCCAGCTGATAAAGGGGGTGCTTTAGTTGTAATGGATAGGTGTGATTATGTGACTGAAATAAAAAGACAGCTAGAGGATGAGGAAGTATATGAGGACCAAAAGTTCTGAATAGCTAAACGAATCGCTAAATGCCTGACAGATGCATATGACAATAAGATTATAGATAAAGCCGTAATGAATCATTTGGTCATTAAACACCCTGTCATACCCGTCATATACTGTCTCCCCATAATACATAAACAATTGGACAAACCACCAGGGAGACCTATAATCTCAGGAAATTATTCAATTTTCACACATTTATCCAAGTTTTTAGACAAGATACTGCGAATGTTTGTGACGGAGGCTGACTCATATATACAAGACACATCTGAGTTCATAGACAAATTGAGACATTTGGAGCTACCCAAAACATGTATCCTGGCATCATTTGATGTTGTGTCATTGTACACATCAATTGCCCATGACAAAGGTATAGACGCAATAAAAAATGTTCTACAAGAGAAAGAATATAGTCAGGAATGTGCATTCTTCCTGCTTGATCTATTGGACGTCAGTGTACATAAGGATGGAATGACAATCACCACAGACCTGTTTGTAACAGCAACTGATAGAAATAGTTGATTACATTATAAAAGCTTTCACCCCAGACATATGATCAAGTCAATACCCAAGTCCCAATTTACTACGGTATAAAGAATAATTAATGACGATGCCATTCGTTCTACAAGATTACAAGACATGACAGATGAATTCAAACAAAGGGGCTTCCCAGAGATTATCCTAGACAAATGTAAACAAGAAATAAGAGAAAAAGGACAGGAGAACAAAGGAGACAAAATCGCTAGAATACCCTTTGTAGGTACTTATAGCAATGTAAGTACGAAAGTGGGCAATATAATCAAGAGGAATTGGAATATAATACAGAGGGGCATTCCACAGATTACTGATCTACATGCACCTCCTCTATTAGCCTATAAACATCCTCAAAATCTACGGGCCGATTGGTGAAGTCTGACATAGGCCCAAACACGAGACAGACACAGACTATCCTGACTATAAGAAGAAAGGCAACTTCCCGTGCTTACAATGTTGCCATTGCAACTCGATTCAAAAGGGAGATGCATTTTCATATCCAAGGACTGGTAAGATTTACCCTATTAAGGTTTATTATACATGCCAGACACCCTATGTAGTCTATACATTACTATGCCCCTGTGGCCTCTTGTATGTAGGGGAGACCATCAATGCCTATAAAGAAAGATTAGGGCAACACAAATCGAAGATTCGGAACAAGGTCTTTGATTTACCTGTACCCAAACATTTTGAGGAGTCACAACTCAATGTGAGTCAACTAAGGTATAGAATTATTGATCATCTTCCTCCACTTAGATGAGAAGGAGACAGGGAGAGGATCCTAAAACAAAAAGAACTGAGGTGGATCTACGAGTTTGAAACCATGTTTCCAAAAGGCATGAATATTGATTTTGCTTTGGCTCCGTTTCTTTAATCTCATATCATCTATGATGAATAACTGTACTGTAGTCTTACTTATTGATTTTATTCCCACAGATGTACATTTTATCACTATTTACAGGGGTGGTAAGAAACATAGTTCTTCTCTGAACGTAACTAACATCAACCCTTGTCATATTCTTTTGCTAATAATATATATTACTGAATGCTTAAGTGACTAATACATACTGTTGGATAGCTGACTAACATATATTGTGTGCCTAGAGTTATGTCTAAGGTTTGTTAAAGCTGTAATGTTGGAACTCTTGCTGGTATACCTGGGTCTATTCCATCTATGAATAAACACTTTGTCTACACCCTCCCAAAGAAAGCGCACTTGAGTAGATTGGATCCGGAGCTCTGACTTCTCTCCATTAAGGGACCGGGATTCCCTTCTTCTGGGACACCTGATCTTCTATAGTTGCTGCAATTAAATGAGGTGTTAAACAGATATTTCATTGTATTGAGATAATAACTCCCAATCACCACTGTAACTAGACAGAACTATATGATCGACTCCTGATTACTAAATAATATATTGCCTATATCTACATAAGGAATGTCAATGGTACATTAAAAGGTGATTGATGCCAATGTGAGAAAGTGCGCAAGATTAATATATACAGTTGCAATAAAAAGTATGTGAACCCTTTGGAATGATATGGATTACTGCACAAATTGGTCATAAAATGTGATCTGATCTTCATCTAAGTCACAACAATAGACAATCACAGTCTGCTTAAACTAATAACACACAAAGAATTAAATGTTACCATGTTTTTGTTAAACACACCATGTAAACATTCACAGTGCAGGTGGGCAAAGTATGTGAACCCTTGGATTTAATAACTGGTTGAACCTCCTTTGGCAGCAATAAGGTCAACCAAACGTTTCCTGTAGTTGCAGATCAGACGTGCACAACGGTCAGGGGTAATTCTTAACCATTCCTCTTTACAGAACTGTCTCAGTTCAGCAATATTCTTGGGATGTCTGGTGTGAATCGCTTTCTTGAGGTCAGGACTCGGGTTGAGGTCAGGACTCTGACTGGGCCACTCCAGAAGGCGTATTTTCTTTTGTTTAAGCCATTCTGTTGTGTATTTACTTCTATGCTTTGGGTCGTTGTCCTGTTGCTAAACCCATCTTCTGCTGAGCTTCAGCTGGTGGACAGATGGCCTTAAGTTCTCCTGCAAAATGTCTTGATAAACTTGGGAATTCATTTTTCCTTCAATGATAGCAATCCGTCCAGACCCTGACGCAGCAAAGCAGCCCCAAACCATGATGACCCCACTACCATACTTCACAGTTGGGATGAGGTTTTGATTTTGGTGTGCAGTGCCTCTTTTTCTCCACACATAGTGTTGTGTGTTTCTTCCAAACAACTCAACTTTGGTTTCATCTGTCCATAGAATATTTTGTCAGTACTGCTGTGGAACATCCAGGTGCTCTTGTGCAAATTGTGAACGTTCAGCAATGTTTTTTTTGGACAGCTGTGGCTTCCTCTGTGGTATCCTCCCATGAAATCCATTCTTGTTTAGTGTTTTACATATCGTAGATTCGCTAACAGGGATGTTAGCATATGCCAGAGACTTTTGTAAGTCTTTAGCTGACACTCTAGGATTGTTCTTCACCTCATTGAGCAGTCTGCGCTGTGCTCTTGCAGTCATCTTTACAGGAGGGCCACTCCTAGGGAGAGTAGCAGCAGTGCTGAACTTTCTCCATTTATAGACAATTTGTCTTACCGTGGACTGATGAACAGCAAGGCTTTTGGCGATACTTTTATAACCCTTTCCAGCTTTATGCAAGTCAACAATTCTTAATCGTAGGTCTTCTGAGAGCTCTTTTGTGCAAAGCATCATTCACATCAGGCAATGCTTCTTGTGAAAAGCAATCCCAGAACTGGTGTGTGTTATAGGGCAGGGCAGCTGTAACCAACACCTCCAATCTCATCTCATTGATTGGACTCCAGTTGGCTGACACCTCACTCCAATTAGCTCTTGGAGATGTCATTAGTCTAGGGGTTCACATACTTTTTACACCTTCACTGTGAATGTTTACATGGTGTGTTCAATAAAAAAACATGGTAACATTTAATTATTTGTGTGTTATTAGTTTAAGCAGACTGTTATTGTCTATTGTTGTGACTTAGATGAAGATCAGATCTCATTTTATGACCAATTTGTGCAGAAATCCATATCATTCCAAAGGGTTCACATACTTTTTCTTGCAACTGTATGTCAATTAATCAAGATGCGCCATGATATGAGCCGGATCTGATATACAGACTGTACAATAGAGTTTCATCTTTATGAGGTTAGCGACTTGTCACCAGGCGACGAGACATCGGGGGTCACGCGGCCGATACTGCGTCTTGTCGCTAAGCGACGTGGCATCGATGGTCACATGAGCGCTGCGATTTCAGCGGTCCCATGACCAATGTTGCTGGGCATGCGCAGAGCAGACAAAGGTGAGGTATAGAGTTGAGCGAACCCGAACTGTAAAGTTCAGGTTCGTACCGAACTTTAGGTTTTTCGGCACCCGGACCCGAACCCGAACATTTACGTAAAAGTTCGGGTTCGGTGTTCTGCGATTTCTATGGAGCTTTTTGAAAGGCTGCAAAGCAGCCAATCAACAAGCGTCATACTACTTGCCCCAAGAGGCCATCACAGCCATGCCTACTATTGGCATGGCTGTGATTGGCCAACTGCAGCATGTGACCCAGCCTCTATTTAAGCTGGAGTCACGTAGCGCCGCCCGTCACTCTGCTCGGATTAGTGTAGGGATAGGCTGCAGCTGCTGTGAGGGAGAGATCAGGGAGGAATCTTATGAAGAACTGCTTCTACAGCAAATGTGTTTTGTGGGTGCAGTGCACAATTGTTTTAAGCCTGCCCTGAGCCAACTACTACTGAAAACGAACTTTTTTTTCTTCAGTTAGTTAATACATAATCGGCAGCCATTTTATGCAACGATAGTGCACCAGCACAGGATATCTGCATGTCTGCAAGTCCAAAAAAACTGCTTTGAGACACAAAAAAAAACCTCTATAGTGCACATCTAGGATTATCGCTGCATAAGTGACTGTTATATTTAGGCCAGAAATATGGCTTTCGCATACTGGGGTGAAAAAAAACAACTCTGTTTCATATAGTGCACATTTGTGATTATAGGTGCATAAGTGAGTGTTAAATTTAGGCCATAATGTCATGGTCTTACCTGCTTGCTGCTCTCCTTCGTTTGACATGTGCTGGCGGCCATCTTGGGTTCTGGGTTTCTTGTAGCCTTCCACCCTGCGGCTCCTCCTTCCCCTGGGAGGAGCTGGATGCCTAGCTCATATATATAGGAGGTCTGTGGCTTCAGTTCCTTGCTTGGTCCTCCTGTGTTCACATGCTTCTAGACTGCTGCTGCTTCTGGTTCCTGATCCTGGCTTCGTCTGACTACCCTGCTGGTTCCTGATCCTGGCTTCGTCTGACTACCCTGCTGGTTCCTGATCCTGGCTTCGTCTGACTACCCTGCTGGTTCCTGATCCTGGCTTCGTCTGACTACCCTTCTGGTTCCTGACCTCTGGCTTCGCAAAGACTCTGCTCGGTTTCACCATCCGCTTGGACTTTTGCTTTACAGCTTTATTTTCAATAAAGCCTTCTTATTTTCACTTATCTCTTGTTGTACGTCTGGTTCATGGTTCCGTGACATTAGGACCAAGCCATGAATTCTGACGGTACAGGGCCATCCTCACTACCCACGCTGGTTGCCAGACTTGATCAGCAGGATCACCTGTTGGGTCGGTTCGCTGTGGCGTTGCAAACCCTGCTTGAACGCACGGCTCATTTCGCTCCCGTTGCCGATGGGTCGGTTGTCGCTCCTGGGCTCGCTCCTACTGCCGCTCCGGTTGTTGCGCCAGAGTCTACCCCGACACCTGTTGTTGCGCCTGCGGTGTTTCGGGGTATGACCGGTTCTGCCCCTCTTCCACAGCGCTTTGGGGGAGAGCCAACTCAGTGCCGAGGTTTCCTTAACCAGGTGGGCATTTATTTCGAGTTGCTGCCACATGCCTTTCCTACTGAGAGATCAAAGGTGGGCTTCTTGATCTCGCTGCTCTCGGACAAGGCCTTGGCCTGGGCCAGCCCTTTATGGGAGAACAACAATCCGGTGGTTGCCGAGTTTTCCGGTTTTGTTGCTTCTCTTCGGAAGGTATTCGATGTGCCGGCTCGTGCTGCCTCTGCTGCGAAGCTCCTTATGTCCATCAGACAGGGTTCACGATCCGTAGCTGAATACGCCATTGAGTTTCGTACCCTGGCAGCAGAGGTGGGCTGGAATAATGAGGCTCTGGTCGCTGCTTTCTCTCATGGTCTCTCGGATGCCTTGAAGGATGAGGTTGCAGCTAAGGACCTACCAGTTGAGCTCGAGTCTCTTATTTCTTTCCTGATTTTGATTGACACCAGACTCAGGGAGAGACCTTCCTTTAAGGAGAACCTGCGGAGGTCTTCTAACAGATTGGTGCCTACGTTTGCTGTCCCACCCGTGCCTCCCTCTCCTCCCACGCCTCCTGGGGATGACTTGTCTGGGGGTGAACCCATGCAGCTGGGGTTTGCTCGCCTGTCCGAGGGGGAGAGGGCACTCCGGAGACGCGAGGGCCGATGCATGTACTGTGGTCTCGGTGGGCATTTTCGGTTGGCATGTCCGAACCGTCCGGGGAACGCTCGTACCCTGAGATCCTGTCGGGGGCAGATCTTGGGTGGAGTCTCCTCGTCCCCGGTTTCCCGTGTTGACAAACCACTGATCACTGTTGTCCTCTCCTGGGTCGGGGGCTCGGTGACGACCCAGGCGTTGGTGGACTCTGGTGCTGGTGGTTTGTTCATTGATAGTGTGTTCGCTGCCGCCAATTCCATTCCTCTGCAGGCTCGAGGTTCCCCACTGGCTCTTGAGGCGATAGACGGCAGACCCCTTCTGCCGCCACACGTGACTCATGAGACCCTTCCAGTGGGGATAGCCATTGGTGCCGTTCACAGAGAGTCGGTCTGCCTCCAGGTTATTTCGTCTCCACACTACTCGGTGGTCTTGGGGTACCCCTGGCTCCAGAAGCATAATCCGACTTTCGATTGGAGATCGGTCGAGATCCTCTCGTGGTCACCGCAGTGTGGGGCTAGTTGCATCCATGGGTCTGTCAAGTTGCTGTGTACTTCCTCGGACTCTCTGTTGCCTCCTGAATACGAGGAGTACCGGGATGTATTCGATAAGGTGCGCGCGGTTGCCCTACCTCCGCACCGCCCATACGATTGTGCCATAGAGTTACAATCTGGTGCCGTTCCTCCTCGTGGCAAAGTCTATCCACTGTCGGTAGCGGAGAATGAGGCCATGGAGGAGTACGTGAGGGAGGCGCTTTCACGCGGACACATTCGCAAGTCTTCGTCCCCGGCAGGGGCTGGATTTTTCTTTGTGAAAAAGAAGGGCGGTGAGTTGAGGCCTTGCATCGATTACAGGGGTCTCAATCGCATCACGATCAAGAACGCTTACCCGATACCCTTGATTTCCGAGCTGTTCGATCGCCTTAAAGGGGCCACGGTCTTTACCAAACTCGACCTGAGGGCGGCATATAACCTGGTAAGGATCAAGGCGGGCGATGAGTGGAAGACCGCGTTTAACACCAGGACCGGTCATTACGAATCCTTGGTTATGCCCTTTGGGTTGTGCAATGCGCCCGCAGTCTTTCAGGAATTCATCAACAATGTTTTCCGTGACCTGTTGCAGCAGTGTGTGGTAGTCTATTTGGATGACATCTTGGTATATTCTGAATCCATGGAGGCCCACATTCTGGATGTCAGACGAGTGTTGCAACGGTTACGAGAGAACAAGCTGTTCGGTAAGCTTGAGAAATGCGAATTTCACCGATCCCAGGTAACCTTCTTAGGTTACATCATTTCCGCTGAGGGGTTCTCCATGGATCCTGAGAAGGTTTCGGCTGTCTTACAGTGGCCCCAGCCCAGTGGTCTTCGTTCCCTGCAGCGCTTTTTGGGCTTCGCCAATTATTATCGGAAGTTCATCAGGGACTTTTCCATGCTGGCCAAGCCTCTCACGGATCTGACCAGGAAGGGCAGTAATTCCCAGGTCTGGCCGCTCGAGGCCATCCGAGCTTTTGAGGCCCTAAAGTCCGCCTTTGTGTCGGCTCCGATTCTGTCGCATCCCAACCCTGGGTTGCCCTTTGTCCTCGAGGTGGACGCGTCTGAGACGGGAGTGGGCGCCCTTCTGTCTCAGCGTAGAACACCAGAGGGTCCTCTGCTTCCTTGTGGGTTTTACTCCCGGAAACTGTCTTCCGCGGAGTGCAACTATCAGATTGGTGACAGGGAGTTATTGGCCATCGTGCAGGCCCTTAAAGAATGGAGGCACTTGCTCGAGGGTTCGGTGGTTCCGGTTCTCATCCTGACGGACCACAAGAATCTGACCTACCTTTCTGAGGCCAAGAGATTGACACCACGTCAGGCCAGATGGGCTCTGTTCTTGTCACGTTTTAATTACGTGGTCTCCTACCTACCCGGTTCCAAGAACATCAGGGCGGATGCCTTATCACGGCAGTACTCCGAGCTGTCCAGGGAGGAGTCGATTCCGACTTCGGTCATACCTCCGAATCAGATCCTGGCCGCCATTCGCACCAGCCTGACCTCTCCCCTGGGTGAGCAGATTTTGGCGGCTCAATCTGGTGCTCCCTCTGGGAGACCCAACGGCAGATGTTTTGTGCCTGAGGAGTTGCGCACTCGGTTGTTGCGAACCTACCATAACTCCAAGACCGCGGGGCATCCTGGAAAGAATCAGCTGTCCTGGGCTGTTTCACGTCTGTTCTGGTGGCCTTCCCTACGTTCCGACATCGCCGCATATGTAGCGGCATGCTCCGTTTGTGCCCAGAGTAAGTCCCCTCGGCACCTTCCGTTGGGCCTTCTGCAACCCATAGCCACCGGGGAGCGCCCATGGTCACACCTGGGGATGGATTTCATTGTGGACCTCCTTGCATCCCGAGGCCATACGGTCATTCTCATGATTGTGGATCGGTTTTCCAAAATGTGCCACTGTGTTCCTCTCAAGAAGTTACCCTCTGCACAAGAGTTGGCCACGATTTTTGCCAGGGAGGTCTTCCGGTTGCACGGTTTGCCTAAGGAGATTGTGTCGGATCGGGGGAGTCAGTTTGTGTCCAGGTTCTGGCGCGCCTTTTGCTCCCAGTTGGGGATTCATCTCTCCTTCTCCTCGGCCGACCACCCTCAGTCCAATGGGGCCGCAGAACGATCCAATCAGGCCTTGGAGCAATTCCTTCGTTGCTATGTCTCCGATCACCAAGACAATTGGGTTGACCTCCTGCCTTGGGCTGAGTTTGCCAGGAACACGGCGGTGAACTCTTCCTCTGGGACGTCTCCCTTCATGGCCAATTATGGGTTCCAACCTGCCGTGTTACCGGAGGTATTCTCTCCCCAGGATATTCCGGCTGTGGAGGATCACCTTTCCGTCCTACGTGCTTCTTGGGTACAGATCCAGAAGTCCCTTGAGGTCTCTGCGCAGCGCCAGAGACTCCAGGCTGATCGCAGACGAGCGCTTGCTCCTTCCTACCAGGTCGGAGACCGTGTATGGTTGTCCACCCGCAACCTCAACCTTCGAGTGCCCACTGCCAAGCTGGCGCCTCGCTTTGTTGGTCCCTTCCGAGTGCTTCGCAGGGTAAACCCGGTAGCCTATGCCCTTGCGCTTCCTCCTGGCATGCGGATCTCCAACGTGTTTCATGTCTCCCTGTTGAAGCCACTGGTGTGTAATCATTTCACTTCCTCGGTTCCTCGGCCTCGTCCGGTCCAAGTGGGCAATCGTGAGGAATATGAGGTGAGCAATATCCTGGACTCACGCCTGGTCCGCGGTCGGTTGCAGTTTTTGGTCCATTGGCGTGGTTATGGTCCAGAGGAGCGTTCCTGGGTTCCCTCCGCAGATGTCCATGCTCCTGCCTTGCTCCGAGCCTTCCACGCACGCTTCCCTCAGAAACCGTTTTGTGCTCCGCGGAGGAGGGGCCCTTGAGGGGGAGGTACTGTCATGGTCTTACCTGCTTGCTGCTCTCCTTCGTTTGACATGTGCTGGCGGCCATCTTGGGTTCTGGGTTTCTTGTAGCCTTCCACCCTGCGGCTCCTCCTTCCCCTGGGAGGAGCTGGATGCCTAGCTCATATATATAGGAGGTCTGTGGCTTCAGTTCCTTGCTTGGTCCTCCTGTGTTCACATGCTTCTAGACTGCTGCTGCTTCTGGTTCCTGATCCTGGCTTCGTCTGACTACCCTGCTGGTTCCTGATCCTGGCTTCGTCTGACTACCCTGCTGGTTCCTGATCCTGGCTTCGTCTGACTACCCTGCTGGTTCCTGATCCTGGCTTCGTCTGACTACCCTTCTGGTTCCTGACCTCTGGCTTCGCAAAGACTCTGCTCGGTTTCACCATCCGCTTGGACTTTTGCTTTACAGCTTTATTTTCAATAAAGCCTTCTTATTTTCACTTATCTCTTGTTGTACGTCTGGTTCATGGTTCCGTGACACATAAATACTGCTTTGGCATACTGGGGTATACTGGGTGAAAAAAAAAAACTCTGTTTCATATAGTGCACATCTAGGATTATCGCTGCATAAGTGACTGTTCAATTTAGGCCAGAAATATGGCTTTCTCATACTGGGGCATACTGGGTGAAAAAACAACAACTCTGTTTCATATAGTGCACATCTAGGATTATACACTCACCTAAAGAATTATTAGGAACACCATACTAATAAGGTGTTGGACCCCCTTTTGCCTTCAGAACTGCCTTAATTCTACGTGGCATTGATTCAACAAGGTGCTGATAGCATTCTTTAGAAATGTTTGCCCATATTGATAGGATAGCATCTTGCAGTTGATGGAGATTTGAGGGATGCACATCCAGGGCACGAAGCTCCTGTTCCACCACATCCCAAAGATGCTCTATTGGGTTGAGATCTGGTGACTGTGGGGGCCATTTTAGTACAGTGAACTCATTGTCATGTTCAAGAAACCAATTTGAAATGATTCAAGCTTTGTGACATGGTGCATTATCCTGCTGGAAGTAGCCATCAGAGGATGGATACATGTTCTCATTCTGTTTACGCCAAATTCAGACTCTACCATTTGAATGTCTCAACAGAAATCGAGACTCATCAGACCAGGCAACATTTTTCCAGTCTTCAACAGTCCAATTTTGGTGAGCTCGTGCAAATTGTAGCCTCTTTTTCCTATTTGTAGTGGAGATGAGTGGTACCCAATGGGGTCTTCTGCTGTTGTAGCCCATCCGCCTCAAGGTTGTGCGTGTTGTGGCTTCACAAATGCTTTGCTGCATACCTTGGTTGTAACGAGTGGTTATTTCAGTCAACGTTGCTCTTCTATCAGCTTGAATCAGTCGGCCCATTCTCCTCTGACCTCTAGCATCCACAAGGCATTTTTGCCCACAGGACTGCCGCATACTGGATGTTTTTCCCTTTTCACACCATTATTTGTAAACCCTAGAAATGGTTGTGAGTGAAAATCCCAGTAACTAAGCAGATTGTGAAATACTCAGACCGGCCGGTCTGGCACCAACAACCATGCCACGCTCAAAATTGCTTAAATCACCTTTCTTTCCCATTCTGACATTCAGTTTGGAGTTCAGGACATTATCTTGACCAGGGCCACCCCCCTAAATGCATTGAAGCAACTGCCATGTGATTGGTTGACTAGATAATTGCATTAATGAGAAATAGAACAGGTGTTCCTAATAATTCTTTAGGTGAGTGTAGGTGCATAAGGGACTGTTCATGTTAGGCCAGAAATACGGCTTTCGCATACCGGGGTGGAAAATACACTGTGTTTTATATACTGCACATCTGTGATTATAGGTGCATAAGTTACTGTGAAATTTAGGCCACAAATACGGCTTTTGCTTACTGGGGTTAAAAAAAAACCTGATATACTGCACATCTGGGATTAGAGGTGCATAAGTGACTGTGAAATCTAGGCCACAAATACCTCTGTCATATAGAGTTTAAAAAAAAATATTGAGTGCAATACCCTACATCAGGGTTTTTATTGGTGGATAATTATTTTTAACAGACTCAACCACTTTTTACTTTGCTTTGTGAAGGCTAACTATGAGGCAAACATCTAAAAAGGGACGCTGTCATGGTGGTGGTGTTGGTGGAGCCTCTGGTGCAGGGAAAGGACGTGGCCGTTCTGCCACAGCTACACGTCCTACTGAACCTACTACCTCAGGTCCCAGTAGCCGCCAGAATCTACAGCGATATTTGGTCGGGCCTAATGCCGTTCTAAGGATGCTAAGGCCTGAGCAAGTACAGGCGCTAGTCGATTGGGTGTCCGACAGTGGATCCAGCACGTTCTCATTATCTCCCACCCAGTCTTCTGCAGAAAGCGCACAGGTGGCGCCTGAAACCCATGCCCATCAGTCTGTCACATCACCCTCGTGCATATCGGGCAACCTGTCTGAGCCTCAAGTCATGCAGCAGTCTTTTATGCTGTTTGAAGACTCTGCTGGCAGGGTTTCCCAAGGGCATCCACCTAGCCCTTCCCCAGGGGTGGAAGACATAGAATGCACTGACGCACAACCAATTATGTTTCCTGATGAGGACATGGGAATACCACCTTAGCACGTCTCTGATGATGACAAAACACAGGTGCCAACTGCTGCGTCTTTCTGCAGTGTGCAGACCGAAAAGGAGGTCAGGGAGGAAGACTGGGTGGAAGACGATGCAAGGGACGATGAGATCCTAGACCCCACATGGAATGAAGGTCGTGCCACTGACTTTCAGAGTTCGGAGGAAGAGGCAGTGGTGAGACCGAGCCAACAGAGTAGCAAAAGAGGGAGCAGGGTGCAAAAGCAGAGCAGCCGTCGCCAAAACAGTTCGCCTGCTACTGGCCACCGCCACCAGTGACCGAGCACACCAAAGGCAGCTTCAAGGAGTTCCCTGGCATGGCACTTCTTCACACAATGTGCTGATGACAAGACCCGAGTGGTTTGCACGCTGTGCCATCAGAGCCTGAAGCGAGGCATTAACGTTCTGAACCTTAGAACAACCTGCATGACCAGGCATCTACATGCAAGACACGGGCTGCAGTGGAGTAAGCACCTTCAAAACCAAGAAAGGGCTAAAAAAAAAGCTTCAAACAGCTCATGTCGCTTGCTGTCCCATAGTACGTCGTTCCCAGCCGCCACTATTTCTCCAGGAGAGCCGTGCCGTCCCTGCACAACCAAGTATCGGATAAAATCAAGTGTGCACTGCGCAACGCCATCTTTGGCAAGGTCCACCTAACCACAGATACGTGGACCAGTAAGCACGGCCAGGGATGCTATATCTCCCTAACCACACAGTGGGTAAATGTAGTCGCTGCTGGGCCCCAGGCGGAGAACTGTTTGGCGCTCGTCCTTCCGCCGCCAAGGATCACAGGGCATCATTCTTTGCCTCCTGTTACCTCCTCTTCCTACTCGGCTTCCTCCTCCTCTTCTTCCCCCTACTCATCCGGTCACCGACAGACCTTCACCACCAACTTCAGCACAGCCAGGGGTAAACATCAGCAGGCCATTCTGCAGGAGTTGTGGCGGGATATAGAACAACAGACAGATGAGTGGTTGCTGTCAGTGAGCCTCAAGCCCGGCCTGGTGGTGTGCGATAATGGGCGAAATCTCGTTGCAGCTCTGGGACTAGCCGGTTTGACGCACATCCCTTGCCTGGTGCATGTGCTGAATTTGGTGGTGCAGAAATTCATTCACAACTACCCCGACATGTCAGAGCTGCTGCATAAAGTGCGGGCCTCTGTGCGCGCTTCCGGCGTTCTCATCCTGACGCCGCTCGGCTGTCTGCTCTACAGCGTAACTTCGGCCTTTCTGCTCACCGCCTCATATGCGACGTGCCCACCAGGTGGCACTCCACCTTGCACATGCTGGAGAGACTGTGTGAGCAGCAGCAGGCCATAGTGGAGTTTCAGCTGCAGCACGCACGGGTGAGTCGCACTGCGGAACAGCACCACTTCACCACCAATGACTGGGCCTCCATGCAACACCTGTGTGCCCTGTTGCGCTGTTTCGAGTACTCCACCAACATGGCCAGTAGCAATGATGCCATTATCAGCGCTACAATACCACTTCTATGTCTCCTTGAGAAAACACTTATGGCGATGATGGAAGAGGATGTGGCCCAGGACGAGGAGGAGGAGGAAGAGGGGTAATTTCTAACACTTTCAGGCCAGTCTTTTACAAGTGGCTCAGAGGGAGTTTTTTTGCAACAGCAGAGGCCAGGTATAAATGTGGCCAGCCAGGGCCCACTGCTGGAGGACGAGGAGGATGAGGAGGAGGATGAGGATGAAGCATGTTCACAGCGGGGTGGCACCCAACACAGCTTGGGCCCATCACTGGTGCGTGGCTGGGGGGATACGGAGGACGCAGACGATACGCCTCCCACAGAGGACAGCTTGTCCTTACCTCTGGGCAGCCTGGCACACATGAGCGACTAAATGCTGCAGTGCCTGCGCAAAGACAGCAGAGTTGCCCACATTTTAACGTGTGCTGACTACTGGGTGGCCACCCTGCTGGATCCCTGTTACAAAGACAATGTTAGCATGGCCGACATGCAGAAAAGCTCTGTCACCTCGCCGCAACAACCGGCCCCAACTGCTGATATGGAGCATGTTAGCAGGAGGCAGCATTTGAACAACATGGTGGAACAGTACCTGTGCACACGCCTACACATACTGACTGATGTTTCTGCCCCATTCAACTTCTGGGTCTCCCAAATTGTCCACATGGCCAGAGCTTGCCCTGTATGCCTTGGAGGTGCTGGCCTGTCCTGCAGCCAGTGTACTCTCTGAACGTGTATTTAGCACGGCAGGAGGCGTCATTACAGACAGACGCAGCCGCCTGTCCACAGCCAACGTAGACAAGCTCACGTTCATTAAAATGAACCAGGCCTGGATCCCACAAGACTTGTCTGTACCTTATGCAGAATAGACAGTTCTAACAGCCTCAACCATTCATCCTTGTACTCAAGTGCACTTATTCCTTTTTTTTTATTTTTTATATGTCCCAATATTTTGGGGGATACCCCTATGTAAAAATGCAAAATAACACACATCTGTGTTGGCTACCTATTCCTCCTTCGCCGCCGCTTCCACCTAGACCGCCACGTGAGCCTACACCGCCACATCCACCCATTCACCACTTCCTCAACCTCTTCCTCCTACATCATTCCTAATTTTATTTTTTTTAAGGTCTTTTATGTTTTTTTAATTCATTTCCCTATCCACATTTGTTTGCAGAGCATTTTCCATGCTCTTAAGCACATTTTGCTGCCTTTTGCAGCCCTCTAGCTCTTTCCAGGGCTATTTTAGAGCTATTTTAGTGGTTAAAAGTTAGGGTCCCCATTGGCTTCAATGGGGTTCGGGTTCAAGTTCGGGTCAAGTTCGGGTCCCGAACCCGAACTTTTTTTCAAGTTCTGCCGAACCTGCCGAACCCGAACATCCAGGTGTCCGCTCAACTCTAGTGAGGATCCCATGTACTGAGCAGGTCCAGAAGGATTATAAATGGAGTTAGACCGGGTTGTATGAAGGTAATGTTCCTTCTTGGGATTATTTGCAAGATAATACCTTGTATTGATATTTGAAGGGTATACTGTGACAATATAAGGTATTGTGATACAATTTTTCTCATTCATCAATACGTTCAGAGCAAAATGCTTCAGGGTCACATGGTTTGGCCTTTAAATGTTTAGTTTGCACATTTGTATGCATGCTTGAAAAAGGCTGAGTGTCAGCTGAAACGTTGCATATATTTGGGATTGTAGAATCACTACTATGGATTAAAGAAC
The DNA here is from genome assembly GCF_905171765.1 of Bufo bufo. Taxonomy (NCBI): domain Eukaryota; kingdom Metazoa; phylum Chordata; class Amphibia; order Anura; family Bufonidae; genus Bufo; species Bufo bufo. The sequence continues at coordinate 179,393,000 of NC_053397.1, forward strand.
CTCATCACTTCAAGGATTGGATGCTGTCTTCATCTTTTTGCGTTATGTTCTTAACAGCATTTACAAAGCATTTATTAAATTGCCTTACGGCAGCCACATGGGCCATAGACACAATGGTCAGGAGGGGACCTCATTGACTTCTATGGGAGAGTTTTATAGGCAGCTCTGTGACCTGTGCAGAGGTCATTGTACAAGGAAAGACTAGATAAGCTTTGACAATCACCTATTGTGAATGGTGGATCCTGTCTTATCTATACACAGAGGTGATGTCATTACAGGCAGGATTAGAATGACAGATAAGCAGATAATTGCAGTAAAGTGATCTTCTATACAGACTAATAAGTCGCGCCTGTTATTAGGCCTAGTGGCCAGTGAGAAAACTGCAGGATTTTATATTTCTTTTTTAAATATAGATATTGACATGGAAAATTAAAAATAACATCATCAACAATTCTTTAAAAATATGTTAAACAAAAAACATGATTTAAACGATAGGTCATTTTCTGATGTCACGTTCCCTTTTAAGGGGAATGAACTGGAACGGATGGTGCAATATCAGAATATTTATGAGATCATCAATATAGGGTTGGTAAGGGTCCGACTCCTGACCCTACCACCGATCAGCTGTTCAAAGGGGTTGTGGCTCTCGTGTGAGCACTGTGTTCTCTTCAATGTTTAACTGCATGCCGTCTCCTTTGTAGCGGCAGTGCTGTTAAAAATTGAAGAGGATGCAGCCCTCACACCAGCGCAGCAACCCCTTTAAACACCTGATCAAAGAGTATCAGGATTTAGACCCCACTGATCTGATATCGATGACCTATCCTGAGAATAAGTCATGAATATCCTTACACTGCACAACCCCTTTAACCCCATATGTGCTAGGGATTTGAAAGCAAAAAAACAAAACAAATACAACATAAATATGTATACTGTATAATGACCCATCTGAGCCAGTAGATGGCTGAGCAGGCTACACTAGGCATTTTGTGCATATTGTGCCAAGACCAGGAGGTGGACAGTAGAGACGGCTGTTAAGCTTTGCAATGTCAGCAGGGAAAAAGGGGGATCAGTGAGGGTGAGTAATGCTTCTTTTTACCACTTTATAACATGTATATAATCCTGCTAGACAACCCCTTCAAGCTTTTTCATAGCATACTCAATGGCATAGTCACTTCTTCAATGCATCCCAATTGGTGTAATAAATAGCCTTTGCATATTATATCTGTTGGACATGCTCACTGATTCTGAATTGGACAATTTGCATCCTACTTTTGGGCAGTGGTATGTATCTTAGAAGTCTTGGAGTCTCCATGTATTCTCTATGGTACTGCTGGAAATGGTTGAGTACAGCTATTTTATAGAGAATGAATAGAGTGCCAACAAGCATGTGCAATACCCCAGACCTGGTGACATCTGCAATTGCTATGTTTTATATGTATTGTATTTTATTAGTATTATGTATTTTCATATGTTTATGCCTTTATTTCAGCAAGAAGAGGAATGGTTGCCAATGGTTAGCCCTGTTCCTCACCTTTTGGTAGGAGCGGGCTGGGAGTGAGGAAGCACATGGCAGAGCTCCTACTCCTAAGAAGATTTTGTTGAAATATGTTTTGCGGAAAAATCTGTGATCCCCCCCCCTGTCATGCCGCTCATGCCAGTGCAGAGAAAAAGGGGCATGGGCGTGTAAGAGGGCGGGCTGGCAGGCCCATCTCATTTATAATTTTCTAAGCCAGCTTTTGACATAGAAAATGGCTTAAATCTATTTCAGCAAGGCAGCTGGTATAAGTTTAAGCTTATTGTATGCCACCGGTACATGCACCTAAGTTATGTAGAGGCCTGCGTCTCTACATAACTTAGTCACATCCACTGCCAGTGCAGAGGTATTAAGACCAGCATATAAATTACCGGTCTTAATAAATCACCCCATTAAAGTTTATGTAAATTACTAGTTCTTTGCAGAAAAATCCCACCCCTTTACCCTTCCAGCCCTGCCCAATGAACGTAGGTTGACATTGCCAGGCATTAGATTCGCCATCTTGCCTGTTCCTACACATTGGCACATGTGAAGTACAGTCAGGATACTCTGCCCGGATAAAAAACAAGATATGCCCATGCACCATGGAGAGTAATCATTCTGGCACTATCCACAGTGAAAGTGATGTTTCATACATTGCACAGGCCCGAAACCTTATAATGGATGTGATATTAGCGGAAGCTGAATTTTTAGAAGAGGAGCAGAGTGACATGACGGAGTTACTGGGAGACTAATCAACACAATTTTGGAATGGTAAGTATATTACAAACCTTCTCCAACAGGTTTATTCTGCATAATTCAAGTGGCCGGACCAAATAGGTCCTAGAAAACCCCTTTAAGGCATGTAGACATCGTAGAGGGGGACCTAATCTCTAATAGTCAGACTAGTGAGCAGCTAGAACATACATCTACTGCTCCAGTTTGTGCATCTTTTAACATGCTCATGGTGCATGGTACATGGTTTCCCATTCACATTTCCCAGTCTTTTGGCTACACTATTAGACCTGCTGATATCAGCTGGTCTCCAGGATGGATATATTTTAAAATCCTGCTTGAATATTTCACACTTGCCATTGAACTAATGAATCTCTTACAAATCATCTTTTTCATCTTCGATAAAAGTTTGACTTTCTTTTTCTCACCGGTGATTAGTTTTTTTTTATAATTTGCTCTTTTTGCAGTAGACCTCAGCTCTCCATATACTGGCTTCCTGGTCAGGGATGAACAAACTGACCCTAACAAATTAATTTATCACATTAGAAGAAGTTTTTCAGCTGTGAGGGACTGTCCTCAAAGGTGAAGAAGAACCCATCTGTCTATTGATTGACAGGGTCAGACAATTTTGTTACTGCACCATTGGTCCAAGAAGCTCCATAAGCGCAGAGGATCTGCTACTGGAGCAGTAAGTGCTATACTTCCAGGTACCGGCACGTAAACAGTCACTGCTCCTGCAGTGGAAGCAGAGCCTCTACACTTGTGCAGCTATTTGGAGCAGCAGTAGAGGTGTGGGATTGTCATGGCCAGGAGAGATGTCTGGCTCTCTCAAACAACAGGCAGGTGGGCTCTTCTTTACCTGTGAGGACATCCTCTCATAGGTGAAGAACTTTTGCTAATGAGACAAATCGATTTGTTAGAATTGATTCATCCATGCCTATTCCTGGTGATGATATCATAGACTTGTGTTATACACATCAGCCAATCTGAGAAGGCAAATCTGCAAGTGGAGGAGCCTAAAACAATGATGACACTGGAGGTGTGTCTTAGACTATTTCAGACTACCTATAGACATTGAAGCAAAACTGTAGTCAACGATGACAGATCTGCCATAATGGAACTGAAATACAAAAACAACCAAACAGCAAGTAAATAGTAGGCAAGCATCCCTAGTAAGTACAGACTTACTGTACATATAATTTTGAAGCTGAGAATTTGACATTTGTTTTAATTCTGAAAAGTGATTAAAGAACAAAGCCAATCTTCATAAATCCTAAAAGATAGAACACTAGATAAAAATTACATTTATTGTATTATGTCTTTAAAATGTATTAGATGGAATAAATAATTGCATTTGGCACTATAATTTAATATATAATTAAATAAATAAAAAATGTGCCTTTTGATTATTATCATTGACATGCATTACCTTGCTCCAACGTTTGAATTTAATACTCTTGGAAGTTAAACTTCAAAATAAATTGAATTTTCAGATTTGCATAGATTGTCTTTTTTGAAGTGTTCTCTATGATTTTCTAAGATATATGTGTGAAACCTGCCAGTAATATTTTAAAAAAAAGTAGATTAAAACAAATCTTTCCTCAGTTTCAGCCTTTGAGGAACCTGCTAGGAAGAAAGCATTACAGTCGCATGAAATGTGAAAATATAATTACATTTTAAATGGAGATCTTGCCAAATGCTGTACAGATAAATGTAAATTGGGAAAGTAAGCTATACAAAGAACCCAAATCAAAGTCAGTATGTCGCAATATGTGATCATATTATGAACTGTCCTGCTCAATATTTAGGTATCTGTTTACAAAATACAAACTATTCCTTTCTAGTGGTATTCCCTTCAATTCGCTACGAATTACTTCGTCACAAATTGCTTTCTATTGTATGGAGCTGGAGCAATGATGGGAAATGAAGATCACACCTCCCCCATCATTTAACCCCTCAGATGCAGTGTTCAATGCTAATTGTGGCATCTGTGACTCACATTAAGTCAGTCATTTGTTAATCAGGAGTCTAAAAGAAAATTATACTCGCCTCATCCTCTGGCTTGTGGAAAGGCTGTCTGCTACCATCTTGATTGATGAAAACCCACCAAAGGACCTGCGGCGAGTGTGCTGAAGTCACCACGTGATCATGTTGGGTGGGCACGGTGGGGTCATCACTATTTTTTTCAACCACCATTTTAGGGAAAATTGATTTGTTACCACAAAGCGCAAGGAAATTTGGCTTTGTGGCAAATTGAATTTTTTCTAAAATTCAGATGGAAGTTCACTTCGCATACTTCGATTTGCTCAACACTAATAGTCATCATAATCCTGATCTTACATGAAAAACATTGTGTCATATGTGTTTTCTAACAGAAATAGCGTGGTGTTCAACAGGCAGGAAATGCTCAATATGCAGTTATTCACATATATACAGGGGAGCAAATCCTGCACTTGTGGCCCATTGCTAATGGCGATCCCCAGCAAAAATGCATACAATGGAGGATGCCCGCTGTGGACCACAAGTACCGCAAGAGACATCCTACACAAGATAGCAATTGTGTGGATGTGATAAACAGTATAACAATCTAATAACAAGGACAGGTGCACTCTGCGATCTTACTAAGCCCTCAACTGGTGTTAAAATTAAAAGATTAGCCAACATGTCGTACATGAGGACATGTCTGAGCCCGAGCACCGCGCCAAGGTTTCTCAAGTAACTTGGGTCCTAACACTCACCTACCTGAGCCGTATGGGCAATACGAGGGGCCAGAGGGAGAATTACAGGAGTGTAAGGACCGACTCACAGACCACTCACCAGTTAAGTCCAGCATCTACCTTGCCAGCAATGGGAGGAGGGACGATTCTGCGAGTCCCACTCAAGACTGGCTGATAAGGCCCAGGCTTCACAGGTGCACCTAAATGTAGCCTGTGGATGGAAAACAGGCACATTTAAATTTGAGTTTATACACCTCCATATACAAGCAAACTCACAGAAATAGCGTGGTGTTCAACAGGCAGGAAATGCTCAAACCCATATGCAGTTATGCACATATACACTGCGTGCAGAATTATTAGGCAAATGAGTATTTTGACCACATCATCCTCTTTATGCATGTTGTCTTACTCCAAGCTGTATAGGCTCGAAAGCCTACTACCAATTAAGCATATTAGGTGATGTGCATCTCTGTAATGAGAAGGGGTGTGGTCTAATGACATCAACACCCTATATTAGGTGTGCATAATTATTAGGCAACTTCCTTTCCTTTGGCAAAATGGGTCAAAAGAAGGACTTGACAGGCTCAGAAAAGTCAAAAATAGTGAGATATGTTGCAGAGGGATGCAGCACTCTTAAAATTGCAAAGCTTCTGAAGCGTGATCATCGAACAATCAAGCGTTTCATTCAAAATAGTCAACAGGGTCGCAAGAAGCGTGTGGAAAAACCAAGGCGCAAAATAACTGCCCATGAACTGAGAAAAGTCAAGCGTGCAGCTGCCAAGATGCCACTTGCCACCAGTTTGGCCATATTTCAGAGCTGCAACATCACTGGAGTGCCCAAAAGCACAAGGTGTGCAATACTCAGAGACATGGCCAAGGTAAGAAAGGCTGAAAGACGACCACCACTGAACAAGACACACAAGCTGAAACGTCAAGACTGGGCCAAGAAATATCTCAAGACTGATTTTTCTAAGGTTTTATGGACTGATGAAATGAGAGTGAGTCTTGATGGGCCAGATGGATGGGCCCGTGGCTGGATTGGTAAAGGGCAGAGAGCTCCAGTCCGACTCAGACGCCAGCAAGGTGGAGGTGGAGTACTGGTTTGGGCTGGTATCATCAAAGATGAGCTTGTGGGGCCTTTTCGGGTTGAGGATGGAGTCAAGCTCAACTCCCAGTCCTACTGCCAGTTTCTGGAAGACACCTTCTTCAAGCAGTGGTACAGGAAGAAGTCTGCATCCTTCAAGAAAAACATGATTTTCATGCAGGACAATGCTCCATCACACGCGTCCAAGTACTCCACAGCGTGGCTGGCAAGAAAGGGTATAAAAGAAGAAAATCTAATGACATGGCCTCCTTGTTCACCTGATCTGAACCCCATTGAGAACCTGTGGTCCATCATCAAATGTGAGATTTACAAGGAGGGAAAACAGTACACCTCTCTGAACAGTGTCTGGGAGGTTGTGGTTGCTGCTGCACGCAATGTTGATGGTGAACAGATCAAAACACTGACAGAATCCATGGATGGCAGGCTTTTGAGTGTCCTTGCAAAGAAAGGTGGCTATATTGGTCACTGATTTGTTTTTGTTTTGTTTTTGAATGTCAGAAATGTATATTTGTGAATGTTGAGATGTTATATTGGTTTCACTGGTAAAAATAAATAATTGAAATGGGTATATATTTGTTTTTTGTTAAGTTGCCTAATAATTATGCACAGTAATAGTCACCTGCACACACAGATATCCCCCTAAAATAGCTAAAACTAAAAACAAACTAAAAACTACTTCCAAAAATATTCAGCTTTGATATTAATAAGTTTTTTGGGTTCATTGAGAACATGGTTGTTGTTCAATAATAAAATTAATCCTCAAAAATACAACTTGCCTAATAATTCTGCACTCCCTGTATACAGGGGACCAAATCCTACACTTGTGGCCCGTTGCTAATGGCGATCCCCATCAAAAATGCATACAATGGGACATGTTGGCTAATCTCTCAATTTTAACACCAGTTTGAGGGCTTAGTAAGATTGCAGAGTGCTCCTGTCCTTGTTATTAGATTGTCATATGTGTTTTCCACATGTATCCTGCCCCCATAATTAAAGGAGCTGTCTAGTTTAGCAAAAACCCTATAGATCATGTGATTTATTATATCAAATGAGCGCTTCACTGATGCTCTCCTCGATGGTGACAATAGGGGGGAGAGTCATGTGATAAGACTTGATGGTCACGTGTGCGCTCCATCTGGAAGGCGGAAGTGTGCGCGTGATTCACGCATGCGCAGTTCGTTGATTGTTATGTTAAATGTGTGCATTTTTTGCGCATGCGCACTAAGCTAATTATCACACCGAGAACTATCTGTTACACCGGAATCCATGCTGGCTAAGTGTCCACATATCTATGTTTTTAATTATATGTTTTTAATTTATCACATGTGCACTTTCTTAATCTATGATTGATGATTAGCATATTTATATGAATTTGAGTATGAATTGGAGACACCTTTATGAATTTTTACACTATGTAATAACCATGAGAACCACTAAATATTTACAATCATGTATATTCATGTATAATCAAATATCAGTATAATCTAATCATGTATGTACACGTTTTATGCGCAATTATGTTGTTAATGAGTCATTTACCCTATTTATATGCACAGAGCACCTATGTATATTGTCACTGCTTGAGAAAGGTCCCAGTGAGTGGACCGAAACATTGCTGTCTGGTGATTGAAATATACTTTTTGATACATGTTTGGCAAGTGATGTGGAATTTTTTCTTTTATATTATTTAATAACTATTCTAAATTCTGGCTCCAGAGCAATACTGACTGACAAAAACAATTACTACTACATATAGTCAAATTACATAAGTAGAAGTATTTAGAATAAACAAATCCCAGCTTGTCAAGTGATGTTTTCTATTTGATGCCAAATGTGCACTGGCACCACTTTCTGGGGGAAAGTGAAACATTCAGTAGGATATCCAGGGGAGAACTGTCCATGAGGCAAGGTGAGCACCATTCTCCCGGAAATGCTCTTTTCTGATTACAGGCAGCAGCAAACTTGCAACAGGTCCAGGCAATGGTCCAGGGGAGCTGGGCTCTGGTAACCATGTAGTATCCAAATATCTATTGAGCACTTTCCTTTTACCCCCCCTCTTCCATTCTCTTTACTGCAGCATCTTTAAAAAGATAAAGAAAAAAGTATACAGATCCCTCCTCTCTAACAGAAGCTTTTGGCTGTGCAGTGGCTGGGTTTGGGGTGGCCTCAATGCTACGCTGGGTCCCCCGAACACCGTTGAGATATCATCACGTGTTGCTGCACTCTGGAAGGATGGTAAGGTGTGGTGCACCCCAATAGGAGAAAAGTCCAGAGAGTCAGTGTCTGATATAAGCCAGTGTGCTTCTTTACTGGAGGAATTCAGGTGCAAAACAATACAGGCAAGGCATAGGACTGGCTTCTCCAGTCTCCTTCGGGGCAGAAGAGGGGTTTGATGCTGAGGAAAAGCCTGAGCTAGCTGTCCCTCTCAATCTCTCTCAGAAGGCTGGTACCCTGGCCAAAGATGTCTTCTTATGGTCGCTCAATAGTATGGCAAAGTCTCCTTTTCTAAGCACTGTTCCCTAACTTCAGAACACTAGGGGCTCTGACTGCTCTCCTTATATACAGTTTCTACTTGAACTAAAACCTTCTAGTGGGAGGGGTGAAGTAGAGAAACTCAGCACAAACAGATACAAAGCTACAATTCCCATCTGTTATAGACTTACATTACAGCTTCAGTGATACTCAATGGCAATGACACGGCAGTTTTCTAGACAAAAACAAGTTTTCAGACATAACAACAGAGCTGACCCAGACATTCTAAAGTTCAGTCTGTCTGGTTTTCATGGTAAACAAATCTGGCTTTTTCCCCTCCAAAACATGATCTTCTTTAAACCCTATGGTAGCTGTGGAAAATTACTAGCTTCTCATTCAAAGTCCCAAAAGTCTCTCAGTAATCTTTAACCCTTTTCACAGAGCCTCGTAAATAGGGTGCAAATGAACAGGATATATATCACAGCAAATAAAATGCAGTTACACAGTATTAAAGAGTATAATCCAATGCAAGTTAACCCTTTCAAGTGAAATAAAGTAAGAAGTTTATAACTTTGCATAGGGGAAATAGGCAAATGTCTACAAATGTCCAGACTTCAAAGTACCCCTGCTCCAGGGCACTACAGCTGTAGAGACTAAAGACCATATCCACTGCTGTCACCACTAGCTGCAGGGTGGAAACTCCAGGTAATAGAGTGAAGATTTAGCATATGATACATTTGCATATTATGTGGATTTATTAAAGAGGTAATATAAGTAAACTTGTATACAATTCATATTTGCCATCTAATTATGTATACTGTACATCAGGGTTCAGCAACCTCTGGCTCTCAAGCTGCTGTGAAGCTACAACTCTCAACATGCCGACTTGCAAGGCTGCTCCTTTAGCTTCAAGGGAAGTGAATGGAGCATTCTGGGAGTTGTGGTTTCAGAACAGTTGGAGTACTGGTGGTTGCTGATCCCTGCTGTGTTTCAAAATAAAAATTAAGTAAATAAAAAAAAGGTAAAGTAATAACATAAAATGAACAAAACAAATTTAGCCAATTAGATACTGGGTTCATACAAGGTAAAATCTATAAACTTTAAAAAGATGTAAAGCGAAAATGTGACCATGTTTAGAGAACATCCCTCATTTCTACTCTACAAGAGGATTACAATCATGTTATTTTGATAGATCACAGCAGTGGAGTGAGTAGTGTTTGCTGAGACCTGATCTGACTGCAGATGACACAAAAAAGAGGTTTTGTCACATACCTACTGGAAAAAACGTTATCAGAAAATACTATAATTGCTTTGAGTTAAGTCCTCGGTTCGAAAGTGCTTTACACAAGGAAGATTAATTTGAAATAATCATTTTTTGGTGTTTGTTTTTTTTAAAGCACAGCTGTTTCTGAGCTTGAAATGTATTCCAGCTGTGGCTCTCATGGGGCTGACTATTAGCCTGATTGTTAGGCTTGGAGAGATGTTCTTAAGACAGATTAATAGGCCAAATTACTATGTGCTATAGTGTGTCATTTGGAAGCTGTAGATGTCTGTGCTTGTGTGTATGCATGACTGATCTTTCTTCTTGGAGCTAGTGTTGTATATCTTTTTCAGCACATCAGTATGAGAAATATGAACCTGTCTTTGTATAAAAAAAAAGGTTGGTTCTAGAGATGAGCGAATTTCTAAAAAATTTGATTTCGCCAGCTTGCCGAATTTTCCGAATTTTTCGAAAAGATTCGCTTCGATCCCAATTTATTCACGCGAATTAAGTTAAAAAACAGCTATTTCCAGGCTGCAGAGAGCCTTTATAGTGGTGTAGAACACCGTGCCTTGCAGTAACACGAATAGGGAGTCTGCTGTGGTAGTGAAATAATACTGTGAGTCAGTATGACATGCAGATGACAGGGGTCGCTCTTAGAATCACTGCATACTTATTTGGGCAGTCACGGGGCCAAAATGGACCAAATAACTCAAGTATCAACTGATTCCACATAGATGTCTACAGAACCTGTTCTATTAAACGCTTATACAAGTAGAGCCCCCCTGACAGAGTGGAGAGGGTGTCAGCACTAAGTTTGTGTTGACGTCACTAATTAATTTGTCCTTCCTCTGATCCGTCAGAACAATAGCCCACAAAAAACAGATCCTGTCTGTGGAGCATACGCCTTCACTCGGTCAGCATTTGCTCAATAATCCATCAGTATTGCTAATGCCCAAAAAAAAAAACTGCAGTGGATCTAAAACAGGGATGATACGTGAATAGAATATTTGCATGTCTTCTGTGTTTTGTACCCACTCCTGCTTTTGGCTACCAAATCATAAGCCAATTCTGATGAGACCAAAAAGGCCTTACAGCTGCTACACAGAGAGGATCCGTTGTGCGTCTCATTTTTCCTTCCTTCTGACAGATCAGAAGAAAAGTCTAATAAATGATGATGTCAGCCAGGCCGAAAGCCAAAATAGTGGACCAGTCATGAAGTGGGGAGGGTAGAAACAGCATGAGAAGTCCACAGAGTGGACCTATGACATAATGGTGAGGTGGAGGCAGCATGAGGAGACCACAGAGTGGCCCAATGACAGGGTCTGGAGGTGGAAGCAGTATGAGGAGGCCACCAAGTGGCACAATGAAAGAGTCTAAAGGTGGCAGCATCAGGAGAAGGCCAAGGAGTGACACAATGACAGAGTCTTGAGGTGGCAGCAGTATGAGGGGGCCACCGAGTGGCACAGTGACAGACTCTTGGCAGCAGTATGAGGAGGCCACCGAGTGGCACAATAACAGAGTCTGAAGTTGGCAGCATCTGGAGAAGGCCACCGAGTGACACAATGACAGAGTCTGGAGTTGGCAGCAGTATGAGGAGGCCACCGAGTAGCATAATGAAAGAGTCTGGAGGTGGCAGCAGTATGAGGAGGCCACCAAGTGGCACAATGACAGAGTCTGGAGGGGCGGCAATATGAGGAGGCCACCGAGTGGCACAATGACAGAGTTTGGAGGTGGCAGCAGTATGGGGAAGCCACCGAGTGGCACAACAACAGGAGGTGGCAGCAGCAGCATCAGGAGAAGGCTACCGAGTGTCACAATGACAGAGTCTGGAGTTGGCAGCACCAGGAGAAGGCCACTGTGTTGCACAATGACAGAGTCTGGAGGTGGCAGCAGTATGCGGAGGCCACCGAGAGGCACAATGACTGAGTCTGGAGGTAGCGGCAGCATAAGGAGACCACAGAGTGGCCCCATGACAGAGTGTGGAGGTGGTGGCAGCAGCAGCATAAGGAGGAGGTCACAGAGTGGCACAGTGACAGAGTCTGGAGGTGGCGACAGCAGCAGCATCAGGAGGATACCACAGAATGGCAAGGTGACATTGTGTGTAGATGGCAGCAGCAGCATCAGGTTACAACAGAGTGGCAAGGTGACATAGTGTGGATATAGCAGCAGCAGCATCAGGAAACAACAGAGTGGCAAGGTGACATAGTGTGGATATGGCAGCAGCAGTATCAGGATACCACAGAGGGGCAAGGTGACATAGTGTGGAGATGGCAGCAGCATCATCAGGATACCACAGAGTGGCAAGGTGACATTGTGTGGATATGGCAGCAGCAGCATCAGGGTACCACAGAGTGGCAAGGTGACATAATGTGGATATGGCAACAGCAGCATCAGGATACCACAGAGTGGCACAAGCCATCAGTTCTCTAAAAGTTGCAGAGTCCAGCACTTGGAAAGGGAGGGACTGCAGCACCAGTGATGAGCGGCAGGGGCAATATTCTAATTTGCAAATATTTGGGCGATTTTTTGGCATATATTCACGAATTCGAGAATTCGTGATCTCCAGTCATTATTTTCTTCATTGCAAAAATGGCCAACCGGAAAATGCGCAATACGAAAATTCGCGATCAACACTACTCCTAAAGTCAATGATATTGCAGCCTTCTCATTGGCCCACAAGCAAGAAGCAGTGATGGATCATGAGTAGGGATGAGCGAACCCGAACTGTATAGTTCGGGTTCGTACCGAATTTTGGGGTGTCCGTGACACGGACCCGAACCCGAACATTTTCGTAAAAGTCCGTGTTCGGGTTCGGTATTCGGCGCTTTCTTGGCGCTTTTTGAAAGGCTGCAAAGCAGCCAATCAACAAGCGTCATACTACTTGGCCCAAGAGGCCATTACAGCCATGCCTACTATTGGCATGGCTGTGATTGGCCAGTGCAACATGTGACCCAGCCTCTATTTAAGCTGGAGTCACGTAGCGCCGCACGTCACTCTGCTATGATCAGTGTAGGGAGAGGTTGCAGCTGCGACGTTAGGGCGAGATTAGGCAGATTAACTCCTCCAAAAGACTTCATTCTGTGATCGATCTGCAGCTGTGGATCATTGAAGTGCTATTATTGACTTGCTCACTTTTTTGAGGCTGCCAGAGCGTTTTTAGATCACTTTTTTTCTGGGGTGATCGGCGGCCATTTTGTGACTTGTGGTGCGCCAGCACAAGCTATCACCAAGTGTATTTAACCATCGATAGTGTGGTTATTTTGTGCTATATCCTACATCAGCTGCAGGCTGAGCCTGTGTCACCGAAGTGCATTTAACCATCAACAGTCTGGTTATTTTTTGGCCATATACTACATCAGCTGCAGGCTGAGCCTGTGTCACCCAAGTGCATTTAACCATCAACAGTCTGATTATTTTTTGCCCATATACTACATCTGGTGCAGGCTGAGCCTGTGTCACCCAAGTGCATTTAACCATCAACAGTCTGATTATTTTTTGGCCATATACTACATCTGCTGCAGGCTGAGCCTGTGTCACCCAAGTGCATTTAACCATCAACAGTCTGATTATTTTTTGGCCATATACTACATCTGGTGCAGGCTGAGCCTGTATCACCCAAGTGCATTTAACCATCAACAGTGTGGTTATTTTTTGGCCAAATATTACATCAGGGGCAAGTTGAGCCTGTCAACCAGCGCCTAAAAAATAGACCTGACATTTTCTATTCAACCAAATCTGTACTGTTTTAGCTGGTCAAGTTATTTGTAGTGACCGTAAAAGCACACTTTTTTTTCTGGGTTGAAAAACTATTCCCAAATTTGCCATTCTCAAAATAACTAGTTTCTGGTATTTGAGGCCTACTTGAAATCTATCCCAAAAAGGATATCTTACATTGAAGGTGCTGATAGTGTCATTCAGAAAAACCTAAGACACACGCTAGCGTGCAGATAGAAATCTGATTCTGTGATTAAACCTATACCTGTCACACAGCGCAAAAAAAAAAACAGGTCTCACATCTCTATTCAACCAAATCTGCACTGTTTTAGCTGGTCAAGTTATTTCTAGTGACCGTAAAAGCACACTTTTTGTTCTGGGTTGAAAAACCATTCCCAAATTTGCCATTCTCAAAATAACTAGTTTCTGGTATTTGAGGCCTACTTGAAATTTATCCCAAAAAGGATATCTTACATTGAAGGTATTGATAGTGTCATTCAGAAAAACCTAAGACACACGCTACCGTGCAGATAGAAGTCTTATTCTGAGATTAAACCTTAACCTGTCACACAGTGCAAAAAAAAACAGGTCTCACATTTCTATTCAAGCAAATCTGTACTGTTTTAGCTGGTCAAGTTATTTGTAGCGACCGTAAAAGCCCTTTTTTTTCTGGGTTGAAAAACTAATCCCAAATTTGCCATTCTCCAAATAACTAGTTTCTGGTATTTGAGGCCTACTTGAAATCTATCCCAAAAAGGATATCTTACATTGAAGGTACTGATAGTGTCATTCAGAAAAACCTAAGACACACGCTACCGTGCAGATAGAAGTCTGATTCTGAGATTAAACCTTAACCTGTTACACAGTGCAAAAAAAAACAGGTCTCACATTTCTATTCAAGCAAATCTGCACTGTTTTAGCTGGTCAAGTTATTTGTAGCGACCGTAAAAGCCCTTTTTTTTTCTGGGTTGAAAAACTATTCCCAAATTTGCCATTCTCCAAATAACTAGTTTCTGGTATTTGAGGCCTACTTGAAATCTATCCCAAAAAGGATATCTTACATTGAAGGTACTGATAGTGTCATTCAGAAAAACCTAAGACACACGCTACCGTGCAGATAGAAGTCTGATTCTGAGATTAAACCTTAACCTGTCACACAGTGCAAAAAAAAACAGGTCTCACATCTCTATTCAAACAAATCTGTACTGTTTTAGCTGCTCAAGTTTTTTGTAGTGACCGTAAAAGCACACTTTTTTTTCTGGGTTGAAAAACTATTCCCAAATTTGCCATTCTCAAAATAACTAGTTTCTGGTATTTGAGGCCTACTTGAAATCTATCCCAAAAAGGATATCTTACATTGAAGGTACTGATAGTGTCATTCAGAAAAACCTAAGACACACACTACCGTGCAGATAGAAGTCTGATTCTGAGATTAAACCTTAACCTGTCACACAGTGCAAAAAAAAACAGGTCTCACATCTCTATTCAAACAAATCTGTACTGTTTTAGCTGCTCAAGTTTTTTGTAGTGACCGTAAAAGCACACTTTTTTTTCTGGGTTGAAAAACTATTCCCAAATTTGCCATTCTCAAAATAACTAGTTTCTGGTATTTGAGGCCTACTTGAAATCTATCCCAAAAAGGATATCTTACATTGAAGGTACTGATAGTGTCATTCAGAAAAACCTAAGACACACGCTACCGTGCAGATAGAAGTCTGATTCTGAGATTAAACCTTAACCTGTTACACAGTGCAAAAAAAAACAGGTCTCACATTTCTATTCAAGCAAATCTGTACTGTTTTAGCTGGTCAAGTTATTTGTAGCGACCGTAAAAGCCCTTTTTTTTTTCTGGGTTGAAAAACTATTCCCAAATTTGCCATTCTCCAAATAACTAGTTTCTGGTATTTGAGGCCTACTTGAAATCTATCCCAAAAAGGATATCTTACATTGAAGGTATTGATAGTGTCATTCAGAAAAACCTAAGACACACGCTACCGTGCAGATAGAAGTCTGATTCTGAGATTAAACCTTAACCTGTCACACAGTGCAAAAAAAAACAGGTCTCACATTTCTATTCGAGCAAATCTGTACTGTTTTAGCTGGTCAAGTTATTTGTAGCGACCGTAAAAGCCCCTTTTTTTTTCTGGGTTGAAAAACTATTCCCAAATTTGCCATTCTCCAAATAACTAGTTTCTGGTATTTGAGGCCTACTTGAAATCTATCCCAAAAAGGATATCTTACATTGAAGGTATTGATAGTGTCATTCAGAAAAACCTAAGACACACGCTACCGTGCAGATAGAAGTCTGATTCTGAGATTAAACCTTAACCTGTCACACAGTGCAAAAAAAAACAGGTCTCACATTTCTATTCAAGCAAATCTGTACTGTTTTAGCTGCTCAAGTTATTTGTAGTGACCGTAAAAGCACACTTTTTTTTCTGGGTTGAAAAACTATTCCCAACTTTGCCATTCTCAAAATAACTAGTTTCTGGTATTTGAGGCCTACTTAAAATCTATCCCAAAAAGGATATCTTACATTGAAGGTACTGATAGTGTCATTCAGAAAAACCTAAGACACACGCTACCGTGCAGATAGAAGTCTGATTCTGAGATTAAAACTTAACCTGTCACACAGTGCAAAAAAAAACAGGTCTCACATTTCTATTCAAGCAAATCTGTACTGTTTTAGCTGCTCAAGTTATTTGTAGTGACCGTAAAAGCACACTTTTTTTTCTGGGTTGAAAAACTATTCCCAACTTTGCCATTCTCAAAATAACTAGTTTCTGGTATTTGAGGCCTACTTAAAATCTATCCCAAAAAGGATATCTTACATTGAAGGTACTGATAGTGTCATTCAGAAAAACCTAAGACACACGCTACCGTGCAGATAGAAGTCTGATTCTGAGATTAAAACTTAACCTGTCACACAGTGCAAAAAAAAACAGGTCTCACATTTCTATTCAAACAAATCTGTACTGTTTTAGCTGGTCAAGTTATTTGTAGTGACCGTAAAAGCACACTTGTTTTTCTGGGTTGAAAAACTATTCCCAAATTTGCCATTCTCAAAATAACTAGTTTCTGGTATTTGAGGCCTACTTGAAATCTATCCCAAAAAGGATATCTTACATTGAAGGTACTGATAGTGTCATTCAGAAAAACCTAAGACACACGCTACCGTGCAGATAGAATCTGATTCTGAGATTAAACCTTAACCTGTTACACAGTGCAAAAAAAAACAGGTCTCACATTTCTATTCAAGCAAATCTGTACTGTTTTAGCTGGTCAAGTTATTTGTAGCGACCGTAAAAGCCCTTTTTTTTTTCTGGGTTGAAAAACTATTCCCAAATTTGCCATTCTCCAAATAACTAGTTTCTGGTATTTGAGGTCTACTTGAAATCTATCCCAAAAAGGATATCTTACATTGAAGGTATTGATAGTGTCATTCAGAAAAACCTAAGACTCACGCTACCGTGCAGATAGAAGTCTGATTCTGAGATTAAACCTTAACCTGTCACACAGTGCAAAAAAAACAGGTCTCACATTTCTATTCAAGCAAATCTGTACTGTTTTAGCTGGTCAAGTTATTTGTAGTGACCGTAAAAGCACACTTTTTTTTCTGGGTTGAAAAACTATTCCCAAATTTGCCATTCTCCAAATAACTAGTTTCTGGTATTTGAGGCCTACTTGAAATCTATCCCAAAAAGGATATCTTACATTGAAGGTATTGATAGTGTCATTCAGAAAAACCTAAGACACACGCTAGCGTGCAGATAGAAGTCTGATTCTGAGATTAAACCTTAACCTGTCACACAGTGCAAAAAAAAACAGGTCTCACATTTCTATTCAAGCAAATCTGTACTGTTTTAGCTGGTCAAGTTATTTGTAGTGACCGTAAAAGCACACTTTTTTTTCTGGGTTGAAAAACTATTCCCAAATTTGCCATTCTCAAAATTGAGGTGAACGGGAACAATGAGGAAAACATCTAATAAGGGACGCGGACGCGGACGTGGACATGGTCGTGGTGGTGTTAGTGGACCCTCTGGTGCTGGGAGAGGACGTGGCCGTTCTGCCACAGCCACACGTCCTAGTTTACCAACTACCTCAGGTCCCAGTAGCCGCCAGAATTTACAGGGATATTTGGTGGGGCCCAATGCCGTTCTAAGGATGGTAAGGCCTGAGCAGGTACAGGCATTAGTCAATTGGGTGGCCGACAGTGCATCCAGCACGTTCACATTATCTCCCACCCAGTCTTCTGCAGAAAGCGCACAGATGGCGCATGAAAACCAAGCCCATCGGTCTGTCACATCACCCCCATGCATATCAGGGAAACTGTCTGAGCCTCAAGTTATGCAGCAGTCTCTTATGCTGTTTGAAGACTCTGCTGCCAGGGTTTCCCAAGGGCATCCACCTAGCTCTTCACCAGGGGTGGAAGAGATAGAATGCACTAACGCACAACCACTTATGTTTCCTGATGATGAGGACATGGGAATACCATCTCAGCACGTCTCTGATGATGACGAAACACAGGTGCCAACTGCTGCGTCTTTCTGCAGTGTGCAGACTGAACAGGAGGTCAGGGGTCAAGACTGGGTAGAAGACGATGCAGGGGACGATGAGGTCCTAGACCCCACATGGAATGAAGGTCGTGCCACTGACTTTCAGAGTTCGGAGGAAGAGGCAGTGGTGAGACCGAGCCAACAGCGTAGCAAAAGAGGGAGCAGTGGGCAAAATCAGAACACCCGCCGCCAAGAGACTCCGCCTGCTACTGACCGCCGCCATCTGGGACTGAGCACCCCAAAGGAAGCTTTAATGAGTTCCCTGGCATGGCACTTATTCAAACAATGTGCTGACGACAAAACCCGAGTGGTTTGCACGCTGTGCCATCAGAGCCTGAAGCGAGGCATTAACGTTCCGAACCTTAGCACAACCTGCATGACCAGGCACCTGCATGCAAAGCATGAACTGCGGTGGAGTAAACACCTTAAAAACAAGGAAGTCACTCAGACTCCCCCTGCTGCCTCTTCTGCTGCTGCCGCCTCGGCCTCTTCTGCTGCTGCCGCCGCCTCGGCCTCTTCTGCTGCTGCTGCCGCCGCCTCGGCCTCATCCTCTGCCTCTGGAGGAACGTTGGCACCTACCGCCCAGCAAACATGGGATGTACCACCAACACCACCACCTGCGTCACCAAGCATCTCAACCATGTCACACGGCAGCGTTCAGCTCTCCATCTCACAAACATTTGAGAGAAAGCGTAAATTCCCACCTAGCCACCCTCGATCCCTGGCCCTCAATGCCAGCATTTCTAAACTACTGGCCTATGAAATGCTGTCATTTAGGCTGGTGGACACACACAGCTTCAAACAGCTCATGTCACTTGCTGTCCCACAGTATGTTGTTCCCAGCCGCCACTACTTCTCCAAGAGAGCCGTGCCTTCCCTGCACAAACAAGTGTCCGATAAAATCAAGTGTGCACTGCGCAACGCCATCTGTGGCAAGGTCCACCTAACCACAGATACGTGGACCAGTAAGCACGGCCAGG
Organism: Bufo bufo; assembly: GCF_905171765.1. Classification (NCBI taxonomy): domain Eukaryota; kingdom Metazoa; phylum Chordata; class Amphibia; order Anura; family Bufonidae; genus Bufo; species Bufo bufo. The sequence goes on from NC_053397.1 coordinate 179,412,056, forward strand.
AACGCTATATCTCCCTAACTGCACACTGGGTAAATGTAGTGGCGGCTGGGCCCCAGGCGGAGAGCTGTTTTGCGCACGTCCTTCCGCCGCCAAGGATCGCAGGGCAACATTCTTTGCCTCCTGTCTCCTCCTCCTCCTACTCAGCTTCCTCCTCCTCTTCTTCCACCTGCTCATCCAGTCAGCCACACACCTTCACCACAAACTTCAGCACAGCATGGGGTAAAAGTCAGCAGGCCATTCTGAAACTCATATATTTGGGGGACAGGCCCCACACCGCACAGGAGTTGTAGCGGGGTATAGAACAACAGACCGACGAGTGGTTGCTGCCGGTGAGCCTCAAGACCGGCCTGGTGGTGTGCGATAATGGGGGAAATCTCGTTGCAGCTCTGGGACTAGCCGGTTTGACGCACATCCCTTGCCTGGCGCATGTGCTGAATTTGGTGGTGCAGAAGTTCATTCGCAACTACCCCGACATGTCAGAGCTGCTGCATAAAGTGCGGGCCGTCTGTTCGCGCTTCCGGCGTTCACACCCTGCCGCTGCTCGCCTGTCTGCGCTACAGCATAACTTCGGCCTTCCCGCTCAACGCCTCATATGCGACGTACCCACCAGGTGGAACTCCACCTTGCATATGCTGGACAGACTGTGCGAGCAGCAGCAGGCCATAGTGGAGTTTCAGCTGCAGCACGCACGGGTCAGTCGCACTGTGGATCAGACACACTTCACCACCAATGACTGGGCCTCCATGCGAGACCTGTGTGCCCTGTTGCGCTGTTTCGAGTACTCCACCAACATGGCCAGTGGCGATGACGCCGTTATCAGCGTTACAATACCACTTCTATGTCTCCTTGAGAAAACACTTAGGGCGATAATGGAAGAGGAGGTGGCCCAGGAGGAAGAGGAGGAAGAGGGGTCATTTTTAGCACTTTCAGGCCAGTCTCTTCGAAGTGACTCAGAGGGAGGTTTTTTGCAACACCAGAGGCCAGGTACAAATGTGGCCAGACAGGGCCCACTACTGGAGGATGAGGAGGACGAGGATGAGGAGGAGGTGGAGGAGGATGAGGATGAAGCATGTTCACAGCGGGGTGGCACCCAAAGCAGCTCGGGCCCATCACTGGTGCGTGGCTGGGGGGAAACACAGGACGATGACGATACGCCTCCCAAAGAGGACAGCTTGTCCTTACCTCTGGGCAGCCTGGCACACATGAGCGACTACATGCTGCAGTGCCTGCGCAACGACAGCAGAGTTGCCCACCTTTTAACGTGTGCGGACTACTGGGTTGCCACCCTGCTGGATCCCCGGTACAAAGACAATGTGCCCACCTTACTTCCTACACTGGAGCGTGATAGGAAGATGCGCGAGTACAAGCGCACGTTGGTAGACGCGCTACTGAGAGCATTCCCAAATGTCACAGGGGAACCAGTGGAAGCCCAAGGCGAAGGCAGAGGAGGAGCAAGAGGTCGCCAACGCAGCTGTGTCACGCCCAGCTCCTCTGAGGGCAGAGTTAGCATGGCAGAGATGTAGAAAAGTTTTGTCAACACGCCACAGCTAAGTGCACCACCACCTGATACGGAACGTGTTAGCAGGAGGCAACATTTCACTAACATGGTGGAACAGTATCTGTGCACACCCCTCCACGTACTGACTGATGGTTCGGCCCCATTCAACTTCTGGGTCTCCAAATTGTCCACGTGGCCAGAGCTAGCCTTTTATGCCTTGGAGGTGCTGGCCTGCCCGGTGGCCAGCGTTTTGTCTGAACGTGTATTCAGCATGGCAGGGGGCGTCATTACAGACAAACGCAGCCGCCTGTCTACAGCCAATGTGGACAAGCTGACGTTCATAAAAATGAACCAGGCATGGATCCCACAGGACCTGTCCATCCCTTGTGCAGATTAGATATTAACTACCTCCCCTTAACAATATATTATTCTACTCCAGGGCACTTCCTCATTCAATACTATTTTTTATTTCATTTTACCATTATATTGCGGGGCAACCCAAAGTTGAATGAACCTCTCCTCTGTCTGGGTGCCGGGGCCTAAATGTATGACAGTGGCCTGTTCCAGTGGTGGGTGACGTGAAGCCTGATTCTCTGCTATGACATGAAGACTGATTCTGCGCTGACATAAGGCCAGATTCTCTGTTACGGGACCTCTCTCCTCTGCCTGGGTGCCTGGGCCTAAATGTGTGACAGTGGCCTGTTCCAGTGGTGGGTGACGTGATGCCTGATTCTCTGCTATGACATGAAGACAGATTCTGTGCTGACATAAGGCCAGATTCTCTGTTACGGGACCTCTCTCCTCTGCCTGGGTGCCTGGGCTTAAATGTGTGACAGTGGCCTGTTCCAGTGGTGGGTGACGTGATGCCTGATTCTCTGCTATGACATGAAGACAGATTCTGTGCTGACATAAGGCCAGATTCTCTGTTACAGGACCTCTCTCCTCTTTCTGGGTGCCTGGGCCTAAATGTGTGACAGTGGCCTGTTCCAGTGGTGGGTGACGTGAAGCCTGATTCTCTGCTATGACATGAAGACTGATTCTGCGCTGACATAAGGCCAGATTCTCTGTTACGGGACCTCTCTCCTCTGCCTGGGTGCCTGGGCCTAAATGTGTGACAGTGGCCTGTTCCAGTGGTGGGTGACGTGATGCCTGATTCTCTGCTATGACATGAAGACAGATTCTGTGCTGACATAAGGCCAGATTCTCTGTTACGGGACCTCTCTCCTCTGTCTGGGTGCCGGGGCCTAAATGTGTGACAGTGGCCTGTTCCAGTGGTGGGTGACGTGAAGCCTGATTTTCTGCTATGACATGAAGACTGATTCTGCGCTGACATAAGGACAGATTCTCTGTTACGGGACCTCTCTCCTCTGCCTGGGTGCCTGGGCCTAAATGTGTGACAGTGGCCTGTTCCAGTGGTGGGTGACGTGATGCCAGATTCTCTGCTATGACATGAAGACAGATTCTGTGCTGACATAGGGCCAGATTCTCTGTTACGGTACCTCTCTCCTCTGCCTGGGTGCCTGGGCCTAAATGTGTGACAGTGGCCTGTTCCAGTGGTGGGTGACGTGAAGCCTGATTCTCTGCTATGACATGAAGACTGATTCTGTGCTGACATAAGGCCAGATTCTCTGTTACAGGACCTCTCTCCTCTGTCTGGGTGCCGGGGCCTAAATGTGTGACAGTGGCCTGTTCCAGTGGTGGGTGACGTGAAGCCTGATTCTCTGCTATGACATGAATACAGATTCTGTGCTGACATAAGGCCAGATTCTCTGTTACGGGACCGCTCTCCTCTGTCTGGGTGCCGGGGCCTAAATGTGTGACAGTGGCCTGTTCCAGTGGTGGGTGACGTGAAGCCTGATTCTCTGGTATGACATGAAGACAGATTCTGCGCTGACATAAGGCCAGATTCTCTGTTACGGGACCTCTCTCCTCTGCCTGGGTGCCTGGGCCTATATATGTGACAGTGGCCTGTTCCAGTGGTGGGTGACGTAAAGCCTGATTCTCTGCTATGACATGAAGACAGATTCTGCGCTGACATAAGGCCAGATTCTCTGTTACGGGACCTCTCTCCTCTGCCTGGGTGCCTGGGCCTAAATGTGTGACAGTGGCCTGTTCCAGTGGTGGGTGACGTGAAGCCTGATTCTCTGCTATGACATGAATACAGATTCTGCGCTGACATAAGGCCAGATTCTCTGTTACGGGACCTCTCTCCTCTGCCTGGGTGCCTGGGCCTAAATCTGTGACAGTGGCCTGTTCCAGTGGTGGGTGACGTGAAGCCTGATTCTCTGCTATAACATGAAGACAGATTCTGCGCTGACATAAGGCCAGATTCTCTGTTACGGGACCGCTCTCCTCTGTCTGGGTGCCGGGGCCTAAATGTGTGACAGTGGCCTGTTCCAGTGGTGGGTGACGTGAAGCCTGATTCTCTGCTATGACATGAAGACAGTTTCTGCGCTGACATAAGGCCAGATTCTCTGTTACGGGACCGCTCTCCTCTGTCTGGGTGCCGGGGCCTAAATGTGTGACAGTGGCCTGTTCCAGTGGTGGGTGACGTGAAGCCTGATTCTCTGCTATGACATGAAGACTGATTCTGCGCTGACATGAAGCCAGATTCTCTGCTATGGCATGAAGAGACTGATTCTCTGCTGACGTGAAGCCAGATTCTCTGCTATGGGACCTCTGTCCAATTGATATTGGTTCATTTTTATTTTTTTAATTTTTATTTTAATTCATTTCCCTATCCACATTTGTTTGCAGGGGATTTACCTACATGTTGCTGCCTTTTGCAGCCCTCTAGCTCTTTCCTGGGCTGTTTTTTAGTTCGGGTCCCCATTGACTTCAATGTGGTTCGGGTTCGGGACGAAGTTCGGATCGGGTTCGGATCCCGAACCCGAATATTTCCGGGAAGTTCGGCCGAACTTCTCGAACCCGAACATCCAGGTGTTCGCTCAACTCTAATCATGAGTACTGATGAAAAAAAATCTAAAATATTCACAAGTACGAAGATATAGCACTATATTCTAGATATTTGTGAATTCTCAAAGTGCCAATATTCACAATAAAAATTTTCAATTACAATATTCGAGATCAACATTATGCAGCACCAGCAACTTGGCCAGGAGCATATTCTGCTTCTGCGCCATTGGATGAGTGCACTCATAAGGCTGACTCTTGGAAATCGCTTCGGTGATCGATTGCTGGCGAAATGACGAGGAGGAGGAGCAGGAGTATCTGGACCAGCAAAAGATAGGAAAGACAGACAGCTCCCTTCGGCTGGCTGAAACCGGGTGCATGCCACTGGGTGATGCAGTTGATGCCGACTGTTGGCTGAGGGTGTCTGATGTCAGTTTGGATGAAATGGATGACCAAGTTAACCAATCAAGAACCGATGGGTTGCTGGTCAAGACACGATCGCTAGATGACACCTCTCACGGCGACTCCTGCTGCCACGCCCCCTTACTCTGCTGCGACCTTTGCCTGCACCAGAAAAATTTATGCCTCTGCTACTCCTCTGTGCATGGACTGCCACTACTCTGTCTGACATACTTTTAGCTGAACTAAATAAATTAAAAGCAAATTAAAACACCCCTAAAAGCGACAAATATATTTTTCTTTTTGTACTGAAATAAGCCACTAAACGCTTTTACCGCAAATATCTGCAGAAGTGAACTGAAAATATATTTTTATTTCTGTACTGAAATAGGCCACTAAATGCTTTCACCACAAATAACTGCAACAGTGAAGTGCATATATATTTTTCTTTCTGTACTGAAATAGGCCACTAAACGCTTTCACAACAAATAACTGCAACAGTGAAGTGCGTATATATTTTTTATTCTGTACTGAAATGAGCCACTAAACGCTTTCACCACAAATAACTGCAACAGTGAAGTGTGTATATATTCTTCTTTTTGTACTGAAATAGGCCACTAAATGCTTTTCAACAATTTAGACAGCACTCCAAATTTGGTTAATTGATTTTTATTTTGTATTAGCCGGACATAGTGGTCCTTTTTTCAGACTGAAGCAACGTTTCGGGCAAGAGGTGTGCCCTTCGTCAGGCTGAGGTAAAAAATAATAGTAAACAAACATGCATCATATTATTAAACCATTTCCTCATGGGAATCATGTACTATATGAACTACACACTTACAATGAGATCCATTATTTCATTCGAATCATGTTTTTTGTTTAAATTCTTTTGTTTCATTTTCTTGAGAATCATGCATCATATCAATTAATTATTTCTCCATAGGAACCGTGTATTATATGAATTATATACCTATTCAGGTCTTTTTTCTTGTATCTATTGTTCCTGTGCATCACATAATCATGTATTTACACATGTTTGTTTACTATTAATTTTTACCTCAGCCTGACGAAGGGCACACCTCTTGCCCGAAACGTTGCTTCAGTCTGAAAAAAGGACCACTATGTCTGGTTAATACAAAATAAAAATCAATTAACCAAATTTGGAGTGCTGTCTAAATTGTTGAAGATTTATACGTTCCAAGAGGTGGAGCTAGGAACACACCGAGACGTGCACCCAAACCAGTCAGCAATACATAGAGTGCTGTGATCACTACGAGATTTTTATACTAAATGCTTTTGCCACAGATGACTGTAACAGTGAAGTGCATATATAATTTTATTTTTGTACTGAAATAGGCCACTAAACACTTTCAACACATATAACTGCAGAAATGAACTGAAAATATATTTTTCTTTTTGTGCTGAAATAGGCCACTAAGCATTTTCAGCACAAATAACTGCAACAGTGAAGTGCGTATATATTTTTCTTTTTGTACTGAAATAGGCCACTAAATGCTTTCAACACATATAACTGCAGAAGTTAACTGAGAATATATATATTTTTTTGTACTGAAATAGGCCACTAAATGCTTTCACCACAAATAACTGCAACAGTGAAGTACATATATATTTTTATCTCTATACTGAAATGGGCCACTAAACGCTTTCACAACAAATAACTGCAACAGTGAAGTGCGTATATATTTTTCTTTTTGTACTGAAAAAAGCCACTAGACGCTTTCACTACAAATAACTGCAACAGTGAAGTGCCTATATATATATTTTTTGTACAGAAATAGGCCACTAAATTCTTTCACCACAAATAACTGCAACAGTGAAGTGTGCATATATTTTTAGTTCTGTACTGAAATAGGCTACCAAACGCTTTCAGTACATATTAATGCAGAAGTGAACTTAGAATATATTTTTATTTTTGTACTGAAATAGGCCACTAAATGCTTTCACCACAAATAACTGCAACAATAAAATGTGTATATATATTTTTTATGTACTGAAATAGGCCACTAAACACTTTCACCACAAATAACTGCAACGGTGAAGTGCGTATATATTCTTCTTTTTGTACTGAAATAGGCCACTAAACAATTTCACCACAAATAACTGCAACAGTGAAATGCGTATATATTTTTCTTTTTGTACTGAAATAGGCCACTAAATACTTTCACCACAAACAACTGCAACAGTGAAGTGCGTATATATATTTTTCTTTCTGTACTGAAATAGGCCACTAAACGCTTTCAACACATATAACTGCAGAAGTGAACTGAAAATATATTTTTCTTTTTGTGCTGAAATAGGCCACTAAGCATTTTCAGCACAAATAACTGCAACAGTGAAGTGCGTATATATTTTTCTTTTTGTACTGAAATAGGCCACTAAATGCTTTCAACACATATAACTGCAGAAGTTAACTGAGAATATATATATTTTTTTGTACTGAAATAGGCCACTAAATGCTTTCACCACAAATAACTGCAACAGTGAAGTACATATATATTTTTATCTCTATACTGAAATGGGCCACTAAACGCTTTCACAACAAATAACTGCAACAGTGAAGTGCGTATATATTTTTCTTTTTGTACTGAAAAAAGCCACTAGACGCTTTCACTACAAATAACTGCAACAGTGAAGTGCCTATATATATATTTTTTGTACAGAAATAGGCCACTAAATTCTTTCACCACAAATAACTGCAACAGTGAAGTGTGCATATATTTTTAGTTCTGTACTGAAATAGGCTACCAAACGCTTTCAGTACATATTAATGCAGAAGTGAACTTAGAATATATTTTTATTTTTGTACTGAAATAGGCCACTAAATGCTTTCACCACAAATAACTGCAACAATAAAATGTGTATATATATTTTTTATGTACTGAAATAGGCCACTAAACACTTTCACCACAAATAACTGCAACGGTGAAGTGCGTATATATTCTTCTTTTTGTACTGAAATAGGCCACTAAACAATTTCACCACAAATAACTGCAACAGTGAAATGCGTATATATTTTTCTTTTTGTACTGAAATAGGCCACTAAATACTTTCACCACAAACAACTGCAACAGTGAAGTGCGTATATATATTTTTCTTTCTGTACTGAAATAGGCCACTAAACGCTTTCAACACATATAACTGCAGAAGTGAACTGAAAATATATTTTTCTTTTTGTGCTGAAATAGGCCACTAAGCATTTTCAGCACAAATAACTGCAACAGTGAAGTGCGTATATATTTTTCTTTTTGTACTGAAATAGGCCACTAAATGCTTTCAACACATATAACTGCAGAAGTTAACTGAGAATATATATATTTTTTTGTACTGAAATAGGCCACTAAACATTTTCATCGCAAATAACTGCAACAGTGAAGTGCATATATATTTTTATTTTTTTGCTGAATTAGGCCACTAAACGCTTTCACCACAAATAACTGCAACAGTGAAGTGCGTATATATTTTTCTTTTTGTACTGAAATAGGCCACTAAATGCTTTCACCACAAATAACTGCAACAGTGAAGTACATATATATTTTTATCTCTATACTGAAATGGGCCACTAAACGCTTTCACAACAAATAACTGCAACAGTGAAGTGCGTATATATTTTTCTTTTTGTACTGAAAAAAGCCACTAGACGCTTTCTCTACAAATAACTGCAACAGTGAAGTGCCTATATATATATTTTTTGTACAGAAATAGGCCACTAAATTCTTTCACCACAAATAACTGCAACAGTGAAGTGTGCATATATTTTTAGTTCTGTACTGAAATAGGCTACCAAACGCTTTCAACACATACACTGCGTGCAGAATTATTAGGCAAATGAGTATTTTGACCACATCATCCTGTTTATGCATGTTGTCTTACTCCAAGCTGTAAAGGCTCGAAAGCCTACTACCAATTAAGCATATTAGATGATGTGCATCTCTGTAATGAGAAGGGGTGTGGTCTAATGACATCAACACCCTATATCAGGTGTGCATAATTATTAGGTAACTTCCTTTCCTTTGGCAAAATGGGTCAAAAGAAGGACTTGACAGGCTCAGAAAAGTCAAAAATAGTGAGATATCTTGCAGAGGGATGCAGCACTCTTAAAATTGCAAAGCTTCTGAAGCGTGATCATCGAACAATCAAGCGTTTCATTCAAAATAGTCAACAGGGTCGCAAGAAGCGTGTGGAAAAACCAAGGCGCAAAATAACTGCCCATGAACTGAGAAAAGTCAAGCGTGCAGCTGCCAAGATGCCACTTGCCACCAGTTTGGCCATATTTCAGAGCTGTAACATCACTGGAGTGCCCAAAAGCACAAGGTGTGCAATACTCAGAGACATGGCCAAGGTAAGAAAGGCTGAAAGACGACCACCACTGAACAAGACACACAAGCTGAAACGTCAAGACTGGGCCAAGAAATATCTCAAGACTGATTTTTCTAAGGTTTTATGGACTGATGAAATGACAGTGAGTCTTGATGGGCCAGATGGATGGGCCCATGGCTGGATTGGTAAAGGGCAGAGAGCTCCAGTCCGACTCAGACGCCAGCAAGGTGGAGGTGGAGTACTGGTTTGAGCTGGTATCATCAAAGATGAGCTTGTGGGGCCTTTTCGGGTTGAGGATGGAGTCAAGCTCAACTCCCAGTCCTACTGCCAGTTTCTGGAAGACACCTTCTTCAAGCAGTGGTACAGGAAGAAGTCTGCATCCTTCAAGAAAAACATGATTTTCATGCAGGACAATGCTCCATCACACGCGTCCAAGTACTCCGCAGCGTGGCTGGCAAGAAAGGGTATAAAAGAAGAAAATCTAATGACATGGCCTCCTTGTTCACCTGATCTGAACCCCATTGAGAACCTGTGGTCCATCATCAAATGTGAGATTTACAAGGAGGGAAAACAGTACACCTCTCTGAACAGTGTCTGGGAGGCTGTGGTTGCTGCTGCACGCAATGTTGATGGTGAACAGATCAAAACACTGACAGAATCCATGGATGGCAGGCTTTTGAGTGTCCTTGCAAAGAAAGGTGGCTATATTGGTCACTGATTTGTTTTTGTTTTGTTTTTGAATGTCAGAAATGTATATTTGTGAATGTTGAGATGTTATATTGGTTTCACTGGTAAAAATAAATAATTGAAATGGGTATATATTAGTTTTTTGTTAAGTTGCCTAATAATTATGCACAGTAATAGTCACCTGCACACACAGATATCCCCCTAAAATAGCTAAAACTAAAAACAAACTAAAAACTACTTCCAAAAATATTCAGCTTTGATATTAATGGGTTTTTTGGGTTCATTGAGAACATGGTTGTTGTTCAATAATAAAATTAATCCTCAAAAATACAACTTGCCTAATAATTCTGCACTCCCTGTATTACTGCAGAAGTGAACTTAGAATATATTTTTATTTTTGTACTGAAATAGGCCACTAAATGCTTTCACCACAAATAACTGCAACAATAAAATGTGTATATATTTTATTTATGTACTGAAATAGGCCACTAAACACTTTCACCACAAATAACTGCAACGGTGAAGTGCGTATATATTCTTCTTTTTGTACTGAAATAGGCCACTAAACAATTTCACCACAAATAACTGCAACAGTGAAATGCGTATATATTTTTCTTTTTGTACTGAAATAGGCCACTAAACGCTTTCAACACATATAACTGCAGAAGTGAACTGAAAATATATTTTTCTTTTTGTGCTGAAATAGGCCACTAAGCATTTTCAGCACAAATAACTGCAACAGTGAAGTGCGTATATATTTTTCTTTTTTCCTGAAATAGGCCACTAAATGCTTTCAACACATATAACTGCAGAAGTTAACTGAGAATATATATATTTTTTTGTACTGAAATAGGCCACTAAACATTTTCATCGCAAATAACTGCAACAGTGAAGTGCATATATATTTTTAGTTTTTTGCTGAATTAGGCCACTAAACGCTTTCACCACAAATAACTGCAACAGTGTAGTTCGTATATATTTTTATTTTTGTACTGAAATAAGCCACTACATGCTTTCTCCACAAATAACTGCAACAGTGAAATGTGTACATATTTATCTTTTTGTACTGAAATAGGCCACTAAATGCTTTCAACACATATAACTGCAGAAGTGAACTGAGAATATATTTTTATTTTTGTACTGAAATAGGCCACTAAGCATTTTCACCGCAAATAACTGCAACAGTGAAACGTGTATATTTTTATTTTTGTACTGAAATAGGCCAATAAATGTTTTCACCACAAATAACTGCAACAGTGAAATGTGTATATATTTTTCTTTTTGTACTGAAATAGGCCAATAAACACTTTCACCACATATAACTGCAAAAGTGAAACGCGTATATATTTTTCTTTTTGTGCTGAAATAGGCAACTAAACGCTTTCAACACAAATAACTGCAACGGTGAAATGCGTATATATATTTTTTGTACTGAAATAGGCCACTAAAGGCTTTTTAACACAGCACTTGCACCCCAATAACAAGAACAAATTGCTGGAATGACTGAGCTGTATAATGCCTATTTGGATCCCTAAATAATCTTTTCCTGCACTTGTAAATCGCTTTTCTAACACTCTCCCTAGCGCCTTCTGACGTCTCTCCCTGCACTACGATGCCGTGAAATGATTCCTCCCTATCCTTTCCCTGCACTTATAAATCGTTTTTTCAGTTTTTTTTCCACAAACAGGTATTTCCTATTGCTGTCCCTAGTGCCTTCTCACATCTGTCCCTGCACTCAGAACGCTGGAAAATGTCTGAATCCAAGATGGCCACCGTATTTATAGGGCTGTGACATCACAGGGCTGGCTGGCTGCTGATTGGCTGCATGCATGGCATTATGGGTCATCCCGCCTTCCCGGAGTTCCTTGCCCCATGTCCTTACACTTGTAGCCGCCATTTTAGGAAAAATTGTGATTCGTTACCAAGAGGAAATTTGCATTCATTGCGAATCAAATTTTTCCTTAACTTCGGATCGAATTCCAGTTCGTCAGCTTCGATTTGTTCATCTCTAGTTGGTTCTAAGTAAAATCATCATGACAAACTGGGAGATAAAAAGAAGCAATGTCACTGTTGGCTTTGAGCTATACTTGTTATTTCAGCTGTCTAGGTCCACATAGGGCTTGTGTAGGTAGTATTGAAGGCAGGGGGGGGGGGGCTGGGAATGCTGAATGGTTCATTCTTCATTCTATTAAAGTGGTCCTCCAGTTCAAAAATAAACTACATTAACTCGGGAACAAACATAATACTTTCCTGGTGCCCTACTTTTAATATTATTATCTGCAGATCCACCAACTCTCTGGCATACAAGATGACTGCAATGCTTCTCAGACTTCCCAATGCACAGTGTGCATTTGTTAGTCCAAGACACTTCCTGCTTGTCCAGCCCTGCTCTTGGATTGGCCACTATTGTTCATATGCAGTGCTGGCCAATCGAATGGCAGAAGTAAATGTCCTGTACTACCAAATGCACAGTATGCAACAGGTAGTCTGAGAATCCATGTGGCCATCTTGGTTTATTCCCAAATTAATGCAAACTTTTTTCTTAAACCAATAGGTCTTTTTTTTCTTTTCTGCCATTTGCATATTGTTTTTCAAAGACTAGAGTCACACAGAGGATTTTTAGCTCTGAAAAAAATCTGATTCATAACCTGCATCTGTTTTTTTTTTCATTCTTTTTTTTCTAGCGTGTTTTTTAATGCGGTTTTGGGTGTGGTTTCAGCGAGGATTTTCATTCCTGGTCATTTTCAATAAAATCCGGGTAAAGAATAGACAGGACACTTCATTTTTTCTGCAGTGTGGTTTTTAAGTATGGGAACAAATACCATATCCTGGGATTTTAGGCATCAGTCTTGTTGCTGATTAAAGGGGTTGTCTGGCCCTTTTTTAAATGATGGCCTGTCCTCTGGATAGACCATCACTATTTGATCGGAAGGGGTCCGACATTACATACCTTTGCTGATCAGCTGTTCTGTGTAACTCTGTCAACAGAAGTTGGTGCCGGAGCTACAGAGTACCCTAAAAATTGTAATGGACAGTGCTTGTTACTGCAGCACTGCTCACATTGACTTCATTGGAATATGCGCTGCAGTGACAAGAGCTGTCTACTATGTTGACGGTGCAGTGTAGTTTTGGCACCAACAAAGCTCCACAGAACAGCTAATCAGCGGGGGTGCGGGTTGTCGGACCACTGATGATCAATCTGGAGGTTAGACCATTACTCAAAAAAAAGATGAACAGACCAGGGCTTCGGATCCCTGCGGATAAGCTAGTGATGGCCTATCCTGAGGATAGACCATGACTTAGAAAAGGCTGGACAAACCCTTTAACTATGTTATCTTTTCATGTTACTGAGCTCAACTGTCTTTCCAATTATTTGGATCTTTTCATAATACTGTCAAATAGCAATTTCCTTCAACATACACCTTTTCCTTTCTTTATCAGCAGCAAGCTCAAGAGCATTAAAACATCTTATGCTTGGTTTCTTAAGTCTTGTTTTTGATCATTAAAATGGGTTGTCTGGCTCAAAAAATCTTAAATGTACATGTACAATTTATAGTACTCATACTCGTCAATTAACAAAGATGTGACAATTTTCCAATGTTGGCACCTGTCCTGAGTCCCCTGACTCTGCTTTTGACTTGTGCTTTACACCACATTCTGTATATATAAGAATGTCATCAGTGGTGTGTATGAAGGGGGGTGGCTGACTGACAGTGAAATACTGTAGCTAAACCATGCCCCTTCTTTGTCATGACCGATACATAGACAGAGAAGGGGGCTGGCTTAGCTATTATCCTTATTCAGTCAACCATTACCCTTTATACACTATCTTGTGTGAAACACAAGCCAGAAGTGATGCTGTGGAATCTTGTACCAGCACTGACAGTGGGAGAAAATGTAAATCTTGGTATTTAAAACATATTTAAAAATAATTTCTGAGGTGGAAAAAAAAATCATATAGAGGCTCATGGCTTTCGACCAGTGGTCTTAGATAGTCTATGTCCCCCATACAACCTGATGGTTAAAATATACTACAGCCAGAGCAAGGTAGAGAGGAGAAGAGCCATAATCACGTACAGTATAAAGAAGACATAGAGTAGTTGTGGAGTAAATGCAATTGGTAACTAAGGCTGCTATCATTATTACTTTTACTCTTCCAAGTACTAGACTGCATTGTATTTCTGTACTCTTGGAAACTTTGCACAAGATGTCTGCTAGGTTACTTTCTGTCTTTAGCTGCCTATAGACCTAAATAATAATTTGGACTATTTCAAGATCATTCACAATTATTGTTACTTGTGTGGTAGTAAAGATTTCCTTGTATATTAGCAGTTAATGCTACAATTGTGATCCAAGAATAATCTATGGCACAAGTAAATGCAGGAGAATTCCAAGATACAAACTTTCTGTGTGCCCCCTCCCTAATCAATGCTTTTCATATCTTGACCAAATCTATGGCCAATGTTAGATGTTTTCCAGTTGGCATAATTTTTTTTAGATATTTTGCCGTTTACTTGTTTTAAGGGGTCTTGTAAAGTGATGGCTGTGATAAGTAGATGGCCCACCTTGTATCACACATTATATGTTATGTGGTTATGTCATATGTCCCATTGTATGTTTAAGGATAATATTGCATGTTGCTAGGAAGTATTCATGGGATAGGCATAAGGCCATCCTTCATATAAGATAGGGCCAGGGGCTATCCATAGTATTTAGTATATTGGGCAGACTGGATGGGCCAAATGGTTCTTATCTGCCGACACATTCTATGTTTCTATGTTTCTATGTTTCTATGAGGGGCCCAGACATTGAGTCTCCACTCATACCAGGTAGCCCAGGGACATGCCTAGGACCTAGTTGTTAATAATTTTCATAATCACATAATCACAGTACATCAAGGGATTCACATGAAGCCTAAACACTCCATGCCTTCATGTTTACCCACTTAACAAGGATCTGATTTTCTGTATACACTACATGACTCATTTTTAGTGTCTATAGGATCTGTATAATAAAATATGAATTATGGAAGTATGCCTGTGCCTGTATCTCCTGTTGTAAATGCTGGCAGTCATATTTTGGTCATATTTCATATCTGCCATTTGAACCAGAAGGCGGGTGAGCATGAATAATGAAACGACTCCCCGAGGGACGAACCAAGATGAAGGAATTTGTTCTCCCAGCCCCACCCCTTTTGTGGAAGGGAAATAAAAACACATTACCATGGACATTTTAAGGGACACATGTTGGTAGACACAATCTGATTGGAGCGTGTATATCTTCTTACCTGTCTCTGGGACAGCAAGGACTTTCACCACACAATGCGATAGGTACAGTATTTGACTTTCTTTTTTCTCTTTTATTTCAAAAGTGTCTTTGCACATGTATCTATTTCTTTATTTTTGTAGCTAAATACTGTACCTTTTGCACATTAAAACATAAAACTTTTATGGTTTGCCTTGTTTCCCTAAAGAACTTAGGCGTTCTTTATAGAGCATAAGTGTGGCTGGTGTTACTGTGTGCCTGCTTGGCAGCAGAGATTGTATTAAATTGGTTGGTGGCAGCAAATCTGTTCCTGGGTGTGTACTGGTTGAAGGTATGTGTTTTGCTCAAGTAATGGCCTAAACATGGGGTGAGATTGAGTTGTGGAGTACCGTTACCCCTTCGTCACATCCTGGTCACAGTGGTGTAGGGCAGTAAAGTGGGGCCCATTTGATTCCCTGTCCCTCATACGTGACAATTAGAGATGAGTGAAGTTTTGAAAAATTTTATTCGGCTGCTTCGCTGAACTTTGACAAGAAATTTGATTTATTACAATTTGCAGGCAATGTGAAGATATAATTCACAGGCTGGTAAATGAATTGTCTTTCCTTCCTGATTGGTTTACCAGCCTCCTGTTTGTTAACATCAGTCTTGATTCACCGTATTTAATTGGCTCACACAGAGTTCATCTGATTATTCTGCCAAGTGGAGCATAACAAGAAACCTTTACAAGTCTTAAGTCTCAGGCTGTGGTTAAGAATTAATTAAGAATTAAAAGGAACTATCCATTAGCACCAGTGTTAATTATTATGTCTATTAACTATGTAGCAATCTCTATCACTATTATAGTAAAATCAAGTATGCTATATATTTTTATTAGAGTTTTAATATTTTTGTTTAATCCAGTTGTGTTTTCTCATTTATTTAAACAATACATTAAGAATAACAACTCATTTTAGCTCAAATGTGTTCTGACCCATGAAGTCTTCATCCTGCTGCGAAATAGCTGTGCTTCATTAATTTCAGGGTATTAATTAGCAAAGTTTTGCGCCACAGTAAAGATAAAATGTTTCTATTCAGACAAAAGATATATATAAAATAAAAAAGATACAAAAAAATACATTAAAAACCAGATTGGAAAGTGAGTAATAAAAAGTTTTTGCACCATAATTGGTCTACTGCTTGTCTACTTCATTTTCTTAGCATTATTACTGTTTATACATAAGTCTGAATAGGATTATGAATAGGTCTTCATTAGAATCTCCAGGTAACTAAATGGCTTGTACATGATTTTCCTCATACTTCGTTCTCTTCAACCCTTTTTTTTTTATAAAGAAGCCACACTAAGGAACATCTGATTAGCGCAGGTCTTGCATCTCTATTGATAGAATACAAACACTTATTGTAACAAAAAACTCAGTTGTGCACAACACCAGAGAACTGGACTTCACAATTGTCCTTCCAATACCTAGCAATGGATCTTGGTACTCTGATATACCCTGGACTTACAGTTGGGCTGAACTGCACAACAATTGGATGGTTACAAGAGAAACATGTAAAAAAGCATGCATCAACATTAGTGGAAAACAAGACAATAAATAAGCTCACTGGTGAATGACAGGAACTGAATGCTGAGGGTCACAGGAGAAGATGATCCAGCAATGGAGTGCATGGCTCGTGTATGGTATACACGTAGATAGTGGATGAATGATCATAAACAGAAATAGAGCAATATTGAACTGACCCTATCTGAAATCAAGTCAGCAAACTAGCCTGGATAGTCCAACAATGTAGTGACAAATAAATAATGATATAGTGAGGTCTGGATGAATAAAGGCTCAGCAATCAGCAACTCCAGCCTAATCAATCAAACCTAGATTCAGATGCAGGACATTTGCATAGCAACTACCCAAGCAAAGTTAGTAATTAGGTGAAAGTGTGAAAATGAAGCAACTGATGCTCATAACAGGTATACTAGGTAAAAGCCTTGACACAGGGGCGTAGCTATAGGGGGTGCAGTGGTAGCAGTCGCTACCGGGCCCAGGAGCCTGAGGGGGCCCAAAGACCCTTTGGTCACATAAGAAGACACCGGTATCTAGAGGGAAGGGGTTAGGTCAAGAATTTGACATGGGAGGAGTGCTGTTTCAATTTTTGTCTCAGGGAGCACAAAGACTATGTGCTCTCCTGCTCCTGGCCACAAAGCGCTGAGGGAAGGGGGGCCCAAGCTGAACTCTCACACCAGGGCCCATGAGCCCTTCAGCTACGCCCCTGCCTGGACATATATTACATAGATAGGCCTGGAGCACTAGAGGGAGAGACCCTACTTGTGAGTTGCTTTGCATTCTGGCTTATGAAGTGGGGATCTTCCTATAATATCTATATGCCCTAACATGGCATATGGAAAGGAATATTTTTATAAAAGAAACACTGTATAAACGTAAATTCCTTTCTAACACGTTGTCTTATTTAAAGGGTTTTCCAGGGGAATAATTTTTTAACACAGGGTCAAAAGGGGCTAAAACTAAATAAAAATTCTGGGCCCAGGAAATGGAGAGCAACAAGGATCAAAGAAGTGTTGTTATGACAGAGGTGGAGATCTGTGAGGGTATTATTTTAATTTTTAACCTATTGAAATCCATTTTTTTTAAATAAAATTATTCCCCTGGAAAAATCCTTTTAAATTATATATCTAAACTAATATTAATACATAAAATAGAATGTGAATTTGCAGTGTATATTTGAGGCATGACAAAATCTTACTTTCAGAAAACTAAATTATTACATTCTGTTCTCCAGCTTGTATACCACCTTTGAAATCAGAAATTTCTGAGCATCTGTTGGCCTTCCTAAGAACAATTGTTTTGCTTGAAAAGCTTCCTATGGGGCCAGCAATTGGAAACAATGTGAGCTCGCTAAAATAACAGATTAAGGAAAATAACTGGAAGTGACTTGTGGAGCGGTGCGCTGAATCATTTTCCCAGGTCAGCCATGGGTCCTAGGAACTGTATATGACTGTTGCAACCATGCTTGTTAGTTCAGAGAAATTTTGCTCTGTTATAGCTTTTTTAATTGCAGTATATACAGTATGTGTCTTATATGCACCACCCACGCTTAACGTACATATGGATACACGTACATGTAAGTATAAATGCACATATCCTTTAAGAGAGGTGATTCAATTATGAGGTCAATTATTATATAAACCCTTTTAAAGGATAACAAACAAGATATCTTGGTAATACAATGTGCATTGTTCTGGTATGGTACTTTCTATAACGTCAATGATTGTGTGGACCAAGAGCTCTTCATCATCATTCATGACATCACTTGGAGTCGAAGCTCTTGCGCCCCACAACTATACCTTATAAAATCTGGATAGCTCATTCAAATGAACGGATAGTTTTTTTTAACCCTTTCATGACCTGGGGTGTGTTGGACCTTCATAACCAGAGCCAAATTTCTGGCTTTCTTATCAATTAACATTATTTAACCATTTTTTAGCTTTACATTAGAGTTGAGCGGACACCTGGATGTTCGGGTTCGGCAGGTTCGGCCGAACTTGAAAAAAAAGTTCGGGTTCAGGACCCGAACTTGACCCCGAACCCCATTGAAGTCAATGGGGACCCGAACTTTTGGGCACTAAAATGGCTCTAAAATAGTCCTGGAAAGGGCTAGAGAGCTGCAAAAGGCATCAAAATGTGCTTAAGAGCATGGCAACTGTTCTGCAAACAAATATGGATAGGGAAATGACTTAAAATAACATAAAATACTGAGGTTGAGGAGGCGGTGGATGGGTGGATGTGGCGGTGTAGGTTGACGTGGCGGTGTAGGTGGAAGTGGCGGTGAAGGAGGAATAGGTAGCCAACACTGATTTGTGTTATTTTTTATTTTTAAATTGGGGTATCCCCCAAAATATTAGGACATATAACAAAATAAAGCAGTATTAGTAGTATATTAGAGGGTTTTTTCAGCCTAACCAAAAAGCCGTATTTATGGCCTAAATGTGACAGTGACTTATGCACGTGTAATCTCAGATGTGCAGTATATTAGAGGGTTTTTTCACCTGAACCAAAAAGCTGTATTTCTGCCCTAAATGTGACAGTCACTTATGCACGTGTAATCCCAGATGTGCAGTATATTAGAGGGTTTTTTCACCCTAACCAAAAAGCTGTATTTCTGTCCTAAATGTGACAGTCACTGATGCTTGTCTAATCCCTGATGTGCAGTATATTAGAGGGTTTTTTCACCCTAACCAAAAAGCTGTATTTCTGTCGTAAATGTGACAGTCACTTATGCTCGTGTAATCCCAGATGTGCAGTATATTAGAGGGTTTTTTCACCCTAACCAAAAAGCTGTATTTCTGTCCTAAATGTGACAGTCACTGATGCTTGTCTAATCCCTGATGTGCAGTATATTAGAGGGTTTTTTCACCCTAACCAAAAAGCTGTATTTCTGTCCTAAATGTGACAGTCACTTATGCTTGTGTAATCCCAGATGTGCAGTATATTAGAGGGTTTTTTCACCCTAACCAAAAAGCTGTATTTCTGTCCTAAATGTGACAGTCACTTATGCACGTGTAATTCCAGATGTGCAGTATATGAGAGGCTTTTTTCACCCCAGTATGCCAAAGCCGTATTTATGGCCTAAATTTGACAGTCACTTATGCACGTGTAATCCCAGTTGTGCAGTATATTAGAGGGTTTTTTCACCCTAACCAAAAAGCTGTATTTCTGTCCTAAATGTGACAGTCACTGATGCTTGTCTAATCCCTGACGTGCAGTATATTAGAGGGTTATTTCACCCTAACCAAAAAGCTGTATTTCTGTCCTAAATGTGACAGTCACTTATGCTCGTGTAATCCCAGATGTGCAGTATATTAGAGGGTTTTTTCACCCTAACCAAAAAGCTGTATTTCTGTCCTAAATGTGACAGTCACTTATGCACGTGTAATTCCAGATGTGCAGTATATGAGAGGCTTTTTTCACCCCAGTATGCCAAAGCTGTATTTCTAAACTTGCAGATAGCCTGTGCTGGTGCACTATCGTGGCATAAAATGGATGCCGATCATGTATTGATATTGACTAACTGAAGAAAAACAAGTTCGTTTTCAGCAGTAGTTGGCTCAGGGCAGGCATAAAAAAATTGTGCACTGCACCCACAAAACACTTTTTCTGTAGATCGCACATAAACCAGTTCTTGATAAGATTTCTCCCTGATCTCTCCCTCACAGCAGCTGCAGCCTCTCCCTACACTAATCCGAGCAGAGTGACGGGTGGCGCTACATGACTCCAGCTTAAATAGAGGCTGGGTCACATGCTGCAGTTGGCCAATCACAGCCATGCCAATAGTAGGCATGGCTGTGATGGCCTTTTGGGGCAAGTAACATGACGCTTGTTGATTGGCTGCTGTGCAGCCTTTCAAAAAGCACCAAGAAAGCGCCGAACACCAAACCCGAACCCGAACTTTTATGTAAATGTTCGGGTTCGGGTCCGGGTCCGGGTGCCGAAAAACCTAAAGTTCGGTACGAACCCGAACTTTACAGTTCGGGTTCGCTCAACTCTGCTTTACATGTATCCAAGTACATATTTATTTATTTTTAGTAGACGGGTAGTACAAAATGGAAAAAATAGTGACGGGTGGTAATTATTAGGTACAGTGTAACATATATTCTGCCTGACAGAAACACATTAATGTCTTAAAGGGAACCTGTCATCAACTTTATGCTGACCTCACTGAGGGCAGCATAAATTAGTGACAGAAATGCTGATCTCAGCATTGTGTCACTCATGAGCTAAAAGTAAGAGGTTGCTGAGAACCAGCATCATAATCATTGCAGCCCAGGCCTTGAGAAGAGTCATATCTACCTGAGAAGAGTCATGGTTATTCATAATCTCCTGCACTCTCACCCATCTGCTGATGATTGTCAGTTCTCTCCTAGAAAGAAAGAGAGAAAACTAGGTTGAAGACTGTAAGTCACCAGCAGGTGGGCAGGGAGAGCAGGAAGTCACGAATAACAAGGACCCTTCTCAGGTGGCCGTGACTCTTTTCCAGAGTGACCAATAAATCCTTTTGAGCAAAGAAAATTGGAGTGCCGGCTTTTCTTCATTGTGCAGACTTCGGGATTACATCCGCAAGACCGAGCACCCGCCGACTAACGCGCAGTGCTGCCTGACCTCACCATACATCTTTTCCAGGCCCAGTCTGCAATGATTGTGATATTGGTTCTCGGCAACCACTTACTTTTAACTTATAAATGACAGACCGCTGAAATCAACTCGCCTGTCTCTACTTTATTCTGCTGTTAGTATGGACAGCATAAAGTTGATGACAGGTTCCCTTTAAAATATGACTCCCATGCAGAACCCAATTATGTAGCAAACAATGTCTAAACGTGTGTGTATTGGTTCAAAGAACTATGCTTTTTTTTTCGGTGGGGGGTAGTTTTTTTTTAATGTTTTTTATTTTTTTTCTCATTTTACTTTTACTAAATATGTTCCCTGCTATCCTCATAGTCAGGACATGTTAACAGTGATCCGATGGTAATATCTAGTGTTCAGGGAAGCATTCAAAGGGGAATTCAGTCTGAAGTTTAGGAAAACTTAGATTTCAAAAACAAACCGAATTTCCTCGTGCTTCGTGGTAAAAAATCAGCTTTTACTAAAATGCTGGCTGCACATGTTACAAAGCGAAACTAAGTGTAAAGGAGATAAGCCCGGAAACATAAGATCACCCATAATGCCGCGCAGTCAACCATTCTGCCAATAGCCATCCCTTGTGATGTTACAGCCCTATAAAATCATCATCCCGCACTGTCTCCACCATTGTCTTGTGAGCTGAGCATAGGGAGAGAAGTGGCAAGTGTCCATACACTAGGAACAGTGTTGTAAAAAATTATTAATAGAACAATTCAATACCAATACCATCCAGTCTGCACCCCTTAGTGGGGCCAGGTCTTAATGATCATCACCCTCATCTTTTTTGCTGGCTGTACTTCCTAGAAAAGTCAGCATGCAGAGAGATCATCGATATTAGATCATGTGGAAAAGTAGGAAAAGCAGATGGCAGGAGAGCGCTAAGTTTGGAGAAGTGGGTATGCCAGTTTATTGTGCTCCCACCTAACCAGCCAAACCTCATACCAGCAACAGCCCCTGTTAAAAGGTGCATTAAAGGTGTCGCACAGTCATTAACAATGAAGACCGACTATACAGAGCGGTCTTCATTATTAAATGAAAGGCAGCTCTGGGCCAATTGGCCACGGCGTTTTTTTTTACAGCAGCATGGCCGCAACCCGCTCATAACACGGCCGCTCCATGTGACTGTACCCTAAGGCAGAGTAACCTGGGTATACCTGATTTCTAGCATTTCATGACAAATTAATTTGGAACAAATCAAATTTCTTGTGGAACTTCGGCAAAGCTGAATTTTAAAAAACTTCACTCAGCTCTAGTAATAGCCCATCGACGACAGTTATCAATTATCCGTATACAGAGACAGAGTATGTGGAAAGAAGACACAAATTTCCTTCTCTCTGCATGCCTCCAAGTCCCTTCTGTACAGGGAATGACTATGATGTCATTTTTGAGAACTTCACTCATAACTACTAGCATTGCAATGCTCGAATGTAGTAAGAACACTTTAGCATTTGGGAACACAATGGGAGATTTATCATATCCCCTGCTCCAGAATTGTAGCATCAAAATATTGCTAATTTGTGTGTAAGCCCTATTTTTGCACAGAAATGTGCAGATATCTTCCCTTCTCTATTATCCTTACTGCTTTTGTTAAAGGTGGGCAGAGCACAGGTGGAAGGGGATAGCCAAGCGGCCCGACATATTTACCATTACTTAAGCCAATTTTTTTGAGCAAATAATTCCTGAAACCTCCGTCAGTTCCGAGACATACCAGACTTATTAAGTGGCATGCAACACTTAATAATTTTGGTGCATCTTGTCCCCCCGCCCCAATCAAGAAATGTAAAAAACTCTAGTCTTGATAAATCTCCCCCAAAGGATTTCTCTCTCTCTCCAGTACCACCTATAGGTGGTACTTCTGTCCATGGCTGGCCACTAAAGGAACCAAACCAGAGCCTCAACAGTAGACTGGTGTTTGCTCCTTATCGGTACAGAGTAAAGTTCCGATAGATTGTGTAACATGCTGAGTGAAGGGTTTGCAGCACTGGCGTAACTATAGGGGTCACAGCGATCGCAGTTGCGACTGGGCCCCTAAGCCAGAGTGGCCCAGAGGGCCCCCCTTGCCAGTGGTACTGTACTTTTTCCTTTATAAGATGCAGTGCATCTTATAAAGGGAATACTAGTGAGCGCTTCCATAATGGCTGTGAGCGCTGTACAGTACTTACCCCTCCTCCTGCATGCTCTTCTCAGTGCCTGCGCTGCTATGTCCTGGCTGCCTGCAGCGTCAGGATGTACAGAGCGCACTCTGACCTGAGGCTGCAGGACGTCAGGTGACTGCAGCGCTGTCACCTGAGCAGTGGCGTTGCTAGGGCTGGTGTCACCCGGTGCAGTAGAAAATGGTGTCACCCCCCCGAAGCAATAATATTTTAGTCATATAAGCAAAAATATGTTATATAATGTGGTACATAATGTGGGCAAAATATACCTAATTACATAACATTCCCAAAACATAAACTTATTTTTATGTGAAAAATGGCTATTTTACATTTTTTTAAAGTGATACACTTTGGTGCCAGGTGGTGTACCATAATAAAAATGCCAGGGTACACCCCCTGGCACCAAAGAGTATCACAAATAAAAATGTAAAATAGCCTTTTTTTACATAAAAGTAAGTTTATTTATTGGGAATGTTATGTAATTAAGTATATTTTGCCCACATTATGTACTGTGGGACGCTTTATTTATTACATATAAATATAGGGGACACGTACTGTGCAGTAAAAATATTGCTATTGCCAAAGTCAGGAGGTAGGCAGGCTGGCAGCTCCAACACGGCACGCCTCTTCGTGGAGCTCTGAACAGCCCTCCGATGCGGCGCTTGCAGGAGTGTCACTGTCCGCGCCTGCGCACTGGATACTCCGATGCTTCTGCCAGTAATCGGGAAACCAGTGCGCAGGCGCGGACATCCGGATCCTCGGCACAGGCGCGGGATTTGGCCACTGGAGGAGGAGGACAAGCTGAAGACACTGGGCGGGCCACCTGTGTGAGTGAGTCACTGCTGTAACGTGGACGTGACCAGTGCAGGTGCAAGGATTTTTTGGCAACACAAGCGAAGCTACATCTTGGCGACCCCCCCTGCAGCTCACCTGGTCCTGGTTCTGTCTGCAGCAGCTGGCTTCTCCTCCGAGTGGTCCTGGTATCTTCGCTCTGCTTCAATCGCTGGTTTGAGGACTGTACTTTTCGCCCTATAAGACGCACATAGGTTTTAGAGGAGGATAATAAGAAACAATATTTTCCATTATACCTCAGGTCAGACCAGCAATCAGACCCCAATGTTAATCATACCTCAGATCAGCCCCCATCTATCATCCCCCCCATGTCAGCCATCATGCCCTCATGTCAGGCTCCCATGTCAGCCGTCAGCCCCCATCCATCATGCCCCCCATGTCAGCCGTCAGCCCCCATGTCAGCCGTCAGCCCCCATCCATCATGCCCCCCATGTCAGCACCCCATCCATCATGCCCCCCATGTCAGCCGTCAGCCCCCATCCATCATGCCCCCCATGTCAGCACCCCATCCATCATGCCCCCCATGTCAGCCGTCAGCCCCCATCCATCATGCCCCCCATGTCAGCCGTCAGCCCCCATGTCAGCAGTCAGCCCCCATGTCAGCAGTCAGCCCCCATCCATCATGCCCCCCATGTCAGCCGTCAGCCCCCATCCATTATGCCCCCCATGTCAGCCGTCAGCCCCCATCCATCATGCCCCCCATGTCAGCCGTCAGCCCCCATCCATTATGCCCCCCATGTCAGCCGTCAGCCCCCATCCATCATGCCCCCCATGTCAGCCGTCAGCCCCCATCCATCATGCCCCCCATGTCAGCCGTCAGCCCCCATCCATTATGCTCCCTAATGGGGGACAATGTTGGAGTCTGCACCATCAGGGGGGGTGACATGATGAGGGACAATGTTGGAGTCTGTGCCAAAGGGGGGGGGACATGATGTCACCCCCCCTTCCCCATGGCACAGACTCCAACATTGTCCCTCATCATGTCACCCCCCCTGATGGTGCAGACTCCAACATTGTCCCTCCCTTGATCATTGTCCCGGGTCCCCTCATCATGTCATCCCCTCCCCCCCCCCATGGGTGGCACATTTATTTTCCTCCCCTCCAGGCTCCATGGCACAGACATGTTGTACATTTTGTCCCTCATCTCTTTTCTCCCCCTCTCTGTTACAATACGGTCGTGTGTCCCCCCCCCCCCCCCAATCAACTCAGCAGCTCCTCTGGGCTGAGAATGATCAGTAGTACTGTACCTGATATATCACTGGGGTCTGGCTGGAGTGGGGTCGGGTCCTGGCTCCAGTCTCAGCCTTAAGTTGTCTGTGTCCTTCTGCCGCCAGCCTGGAGAGGCAACTTTTACAGGCCACAGCAGAGCAGCTCCGCATCCTCGCCTCCCTCCATCCAGAGTCCAGACAGCTGCGCCGGCGCTGCCGTCCGCCGCGGCCCCACTGACATACTCAGTCACGCCCCCTTGGGCCTGAGCGACGGACGCATCGCACGGCACACACGTAGGCTGGCCAGACAAGACAGTAGCAGCCGCCAGCCAGACCTACCTAGGTGATTCATTTAATTTTAACACATTCAAATTGCACTGCAGTAAGTCAGTCCGGCGGCCGATGGGGGCGGGTGACACCCCATTGTAGCAGCCGCCAGCCAGACCTACCTAGGTGATGAATGTAACACATTTAAATTGTACTTCAGTAAGTCAGTCCGGCGGCCGGTGGGGGCAGGTGACACCCCATCAGACTGGTGTCACCCGGTGCAGCCCGCACCCCCCGCACCCCCCTTGCAACGCCACTGCACCTGAGGAGAGAAGACAGGGAAAGCCAGGACAGGGAGAGCGGCGGCAGGAGAAATAAGTTACTTTATTATTTTACAGTCTGATCTGAGGTCTAATATGGAGGTCTAATGGGGGGGGGGGTCTGGAGGTCTGACTGGGGGGGGGTCTGGAGGTCTGACGGGGGGGGGTCTGGAGGTCTGACTGGGGGGGGGTCTGGAGGTCTGACGGGGGGGTCTGGAGTGGTCTGACTGGGGGTCTGGAGAGTTCTCACTGGGGGTCTAGAGAGGTCTGACTGGGGGTCTGGAGAGGTTTGACTGGGGGTCTGGAGGTCTGACTGGGGGTCTAGAGGTCTGACTGGGGGTCTGGAGTGGTCTAATGGTGGTCTGGAGGTCTGACTGGGAAGTCTGGAAGTCTTAATGGAGGGTCTGGAGGTATGATTGGGGGGTCTGGAGGTCTGACTGGGGGGTCTGGAGGTCTGATTGGGGGGTCTGGAGGTCTGAATAGGGGTCAGATAAGGGGGTCTGGAGGTCTAATATGGGTCAGGCGGTCTAATGGTGGTCTGGAGGTCTGGTCTGAGGTCTGATATGGTGGTCTGGAAATCTGGTCTTAGGTTTGATATGGGGGTCTAGAGGTCTGATATGGGGGTCAGGAGGTCTAATGGGGGTCTTATATGGGGGTCTGGAGGTCTAATGGAAGTCTTATCTGACGTCAGATATTGGGTCGGGGTCTTCCATGGAGGTCAAATTGGGGTCTGATCTGAGGTCTAAAACTGGGGTCTTATATGAGGTCTGACATAGAGGTCTAAAGGGGGTTTGTTCTGAGATGGGGGATCTCATTTAGGGTTTTATATGGGGGTCTGATCTAAAAGGAACGGGGTATTTTTTGTACTAGCGCACAATATAAATGGGTGTTTTTGTACTGACGCATCTGTGTGGTACCAGTATTTTCAGGGGGACTGTTTCTGCAGGAAAGTATTGGGGAGCACAGTGGACACAGTATTGGGGGTGGCAGGATGGGGTGTTGAGAAGGTGGGAGGATGATGGAAAAGTAGAAAAGTAAGATGTCTGTTTGTTAAACTCTGCAGAGATGAAGTCAAAAGAAGTCAACATGGTGGTCTGGTCTGACAGGAAAAAGAATGTCTACATCAGAGGAGACCTCACTGGATGTAAGAGGTACATATGTGGTGCTGTATTAGCCTGTATGTTCTGTAGGGCTGTATGTAATGTTTTCCAAGTATGTCTTTAAAGGGGTTGTCAGTTTTCTTTTTTCATACGAGCTCTGCCTTCTCTGCTCTGTCTACCTGCTCATCACTGCAAATGCTACGGCGAGCAGGTGAACAGAGCAGAGAAATCAGCTCTCATATGAGTGCTGCCTTCTCTTCAAACAGCTGATTGTTGGGGGTGCGATCTGATATTGATGACCTATCCTGAGGATGGGTCATCAGTAGTAAAAAGAGAACAACCCCTTTAACAGTAGGACTGGAGGGAAGGGGTTAGGTTGAGAAATTGGCATGGGGGGGCATTTACATATTTGCACCAGCGCTGAGTAAGGAGGGGGGGGGACCAAGCTTAACTCTTGCACCAGGGCCCATAAGCCTTTAGCTACGCCCCTGATTTGCAGCATTTCTTCCTGTGAAGTGACGAGGAGGAAAAACAGCAATGTCTTTAGATGGGTGTCTCTGGCTTGGCCGATAACCCAGTTTTTGTCTCAAGTCACTTTGAAGGATAGAATATAAAATATACACACTTCTATTACTGTCCCACATAGCATTGTTAAATGACTGTATATCTCTAGGTCAATATTCTAGACACAGTATCCTACTTTTCATTGCGTATAAACACATTTACAGACATTTACAGTAGACCTTAATAGTTACCAATTTCTTGACGTGCATTACCAGCCTAGGGACACCTTCAATACAATCCATAAGTCAATAGAGACTCTACACAGCAATGCCATTAGTGGTGTTGTGCATTGTTCTTCCTTGGGAAGTAATAAACGTTCGTGCTCAGATTAATTGTTTGGAATATCGCTCATTATCAGTCATGTGTGGAAACTGTGCTCCACTTAATGAGTTCAATAGACTCATTAACAGATAGCAACTAATAATTCTACTAAAAATCAATACGCACATAAAGATTGACATTAAGCCACTAAGTATAACAATTATAATGTAAATGACTCCAGTAAAAGGCCTCTTTGCTTGTGTCACTTTACTTTGTTTTTAGGACTTCATGTAAAGGCTGTAAAATATGTAAACTAGGCTTGGAATAAAATGTCAAGACAAGTCTGCAATGTTGCAGAAGTTTTAGGGGTTGTCCCATTAGGGCAGCTTAGCCCCTACCCACAGGATAGGGGATTGATCGATTAAGGTCCAACCACTGGAGACACCATCAATCATGAGAATGGGGACCCATGCTCCCCTGTATGAACGGAGATTCAGAAGTCATACATGCCTGCTGCTGCTCTATTCAGCTTCATGGAGCTGTCTGGAAAACAGCTTGTACTCAGCTGTGAATAAAGCAGCGGGTATGAATGTTTGTCTGCCACTCCATTCAAATGGGAGAATGAGCCCCTAGGATTGTGGTCAGAAACTTACCTCCAATCCTGTGTGTAGAGAATACGTTCTCATAGTTGGACCACCCCTTCAAGAGGTGATACAGTAGGTAGCTGCTAGCCTGTTCAGAAAACATCTGAAATAGCATTATTAACAGTTAATACACATGTTGCATTCTCATACTTCAGCGGTGCATGTGTTTGCTTGATACAGATGTCTCCACCTTTACTTTAACTTCAATTTGGCTAAGGACCCTCATTACTCATGTAGCAAATCCAATACAATATGGTGACTTTCTAGCAAAACGCTTGACAGGCTGCAATTCAGATCACAACCACTCACAAAATCATGTTTGTTTGTTTTTTCAAAATGTTTGCTCATCTCCCACGCCATATATCTTAGTGTATGTTGAGCCATGAGGAAAAGTAAGGAGGACACATCTGTATTTCATTTCTCTAAATACTGTATGTTTCTGATGGGCTGTTTTATGGACTCATAGGCTTTATAGAAGTGTTGGCACCTGGAGTGCTGCATGCGGACCTCAGATGCCTAATCTGTGACCCTTCTTTCCCACCATGCATGAGCCCAGCTTCCTATCTGCACACTTTACATTTATATTCACACAACATATGGTAATTCCTTGACTCCCTTGTCCCCATTTGTAGCAGAAAGGTTTATGTATCTTCCACAAACTAACCTGTCTTCTGGACTTAAGGCTAAATATAGTCGCATTGATTCTTTTGTATATCTTAGATATGAGTGAACCACTCGAGATTCGTTTTGGGTCTGGATGCGTAAATTTTTTGAAAAAGTTTGGTTCGGACACGAATCACTTCAGGCTAAACGAAAGTTGCTGCAATTACCCAGAAAGTTGGTATATAACCACTCTAGCCTCCTTGATATCTCTTTTTGTTTAGTTTTTAGGAATTTATTTTCCCTCCCCAAGCTTTTGAACGCAATGACAGCAATAGTAAATGATAGCATGGAACATACAAGGCAGTAAGTCAGGTAGTAGTAGTGGTAGTGGTAGTAGTGGCAGATACTTTGCATTAATAGCAGTGGCAGTAGGAAATTAGCAAGAAGGAGAAGCAGCAGCCGAGGCAGCAGCAGCCATATGGTACATGTTTGCAGGTAGGCAGCAGCATGATGGCGGCATCAGTAGCCTTACGGAAAATGATGATTGGCTGGCTGCAGCAGTGGCATGATGGTGGCGGTGGCATGGTGGAGGTGGCAGCAGCCATACAGAACATAATAGTAGGTAGGTGACAGCGGTGGCATAATGGTGGCGGCAGCAGCTGTACAGAATGTGATGGTAGGCAGGTGGCAGCAATGGCATGATGGCGGCAGCAGCAGCCATATAGAACGTAATGGTAGGCAGGTCGCAGCAGAGGCATGATGGTGGTGGCTGCAGCTGCTGTACGTAACGTGATAGTAGGCAGGTGGCAGCAGTGGCATGATGGCAGCAGCAGCAGCCATATAGAATTTAATGGTAGGCAGGTCGAAGCAGCGGCATGATGGAAGCGGCAGCAGCAGCTGTTCTGAAAGTGATGGAAGACAGGTCGCAGCAGTGGCATGATGGCGACATCAGGCAAGCATACAGCAACAGTGGCAAGATAGGGCACTGCCAGCAAGTCTAGATCTATTCATTGGAATCTCCCGGAGAAGTGTGAAAATCCTCATGAATCCAAACTTGGTTCATTTGGAAAAAAGTGATGTTTTGGACACTGGCAGAGGAAAACTTGGTCCATTTGGGTGTCACTGCGCACTCCCCCATCCCCCTTCCCGCAATCCCCCCACCCTCTAGCAGTGCTGAAAACCCTCTCTGAGATGACACTGGAGGCAGGGCTAGAAAAAAGAAAGAGAGCATGCCGTGCCAGTTCGGGCAACTGTTCCAGTCCAGGGTTTTCTTGCCAATTCTTCGGAAGAGTGAAAACCTTCTTTGGAGCTGAAAGGAGAAGGAGCAGGAGGAGGAACGCTGTGTCACCTGGCTACACAGCACAGTGTTGGACCCTGAAGTCACCTCCACATCCTCCTTCTGCGACTGAGAGGAGGAGTGAGCCATCCAAATCTCATCCTCTTTCTCCTCAACTATAATGTTGCACCTGTCTGAGGCCAGCAGGGACAACTACAGCCTAATAGTGCTACTACTACTTCTGGCCAGATAGTTGGTGCTGCTACTACCTACATTCTGCCTCTGGGTCTTTCATTTGGAATCCTTCTGTAGCCGGACATTTTTCTGACTCTAATATAATGTTATGCACTACCCTGTGTATTGGTGTAGTAATCACGTATATATGCTGTTAGATTTAATATAATCAGCAACCCCCCACTAAAACAAAAAATAAATTGATTGAAAACATGTGAAGACTGAAATTAAGTGGAACGGCTTTAGGCCTAAATTCATTATCACTCCCAGATAGTGTTGTCTGCTGCCCTGTTTATTGGTGTAGTAATCACGTATATATGCTAGTTTGAATAAAATAAACAACGCCAATAAAAAGTGTGAACAAAGAAATAAAGGGAAACAGAATTAGGCCTAAATTCATTATCACTCACAGGTACCTTATGTGCTTGCCTGTGTATTGATGTACTGATCACCTATATACTGGTTTTAAAAAAATCAAGTCCCAAAAAGATTAAATTCCAACCGTATGAAGAAATAAATGAACATAAAAGCATGATTAAGGGCCAGACCTGACACTCAATTGACATTAACACTCAGAGGTAGATTGCTGCATTACCCTGTGTTTCACTGTAGTAATCACATATATATATGCTAGTTTTATTAAACTGAACAATCCTAAAAAAAAAATATTCCAACCGCGTGGAAATGGAATTCACAGAGACGGACGATTGTGGCCTGGCACTCAATTTCACTTTAACACTCACAGGTAGATTGCGGTACTACCCTGTTTTTTGTTATAGTAATAATGTATATATGCCGGTTTAATTAAATTGAGCAATCCTCCCAAAAATGTAATTCTAATTATGTGGAAATGGAATTCACGGAAACAAACGATTGAGGCTTGATGCTCAATTTTACATTAACACTCACAGGTAGATCGCTTCACTATCCTGTGTTTTGCTGTAGTAATATATATATAATATAATATATATATATATATATATATATATATAACACAAACAAAAAGTCAGACAGCAGCACTAGTTCAATAGACCATGGGTGCAAAATCCTCCAAGCCGCAGGCTAGACAGCTAATAGGATGATATATATTCAAAAGATGAGGCAGCACTCCAGTAGGTGAGATGAAAAACGGTGGACCCTTTATTGACCCCTCTGCAACGTTTCAACCGCTCAATGCAGTCTTTATCAAGCATATAAAATGGTGTCTCCCAAGGGTATATATACCCAGAATAAATAGCAGCAAATTAAGTCACAATCAAGTAATGAATAATACAATAATGTACAAAAAGTATTAAAAATCTATAAGAAACAGTAATACAAAAATTGATATAACAAAAATACAATATCCATAATTATGTGCAAATGTGCAGAATATTAACATACATGATTTATACATACATATAATAAAAAATATGTTAATTGAACATATTGAATCACCTGTGCATCATAAGTGTCAGCAGCAGCTGTTATAAATAAAAACATACTTACACATCGGGGACAGATATGCGGCGCCAAGATCCACGTTCTCTAAGTGTGACTGCGCTTGTCCAGAAGCCTAGCAACCACACCTCAAACAAACGGAATCAGGAGACGTCATCCAAGCCACATGATCGATCACATGACCAACCCCATGACTCGAACAATCATCACGAGACTACGCAGAGAGGAGCGCTTGGAAACGCCAAGCCGACGGGGAGGAGCAAGCGCACATAGGTCATCCTCACTAGTAAAACCAGCGTCATTGCCATAGTAATAGCCAGCCGCTCACCGCAGGCAAAGCGCCTCCCAATTAGACAACCATACATCGCAGTCACAACTATAGAGAGATGAGGAGACAGAAGGCACAAAAATGGTCAAAAGACCAATAGATATAGATAATAATACATGTCTAAATCTTATAAATAAAGACATCCATCTAACCGCTGTACTCATGATATATACAGGAGTGATCATGGTTCCCTGGTTTAGAAAAAACAAAAGAGAGGGGGAAAGAGCTTTTTTAAGATGTATGGCTATAAGACCAAGCATATTCTGGGTAAACAGAGGGGGCCCAGTAGTTATATCATTATACATGATCATTACCACGGGCCTATACTGGGATAGAGGCATAAGACACGTTCATGCCAAATGCCCTCCAACCCGAAATCACCACCTAAACCCAGTTAAAAAATTAACTAGGACCACCACTCACTTAAAAATCTATATACAAGCGGTCAGAATAATTGATAATAAACATAATATCATTGTGCCCTATGAATCCCCTTCTTCTTAAATTCCAAATGTGTAAATTGACAAGGATCCCGGGGACGCCCTCTGTACACACCGCTGCAAAAACATTGATAAAAATGATCTAAAAAGAAGAGAGGAAAAAAAAGAGAGAGATAAATATACATATATCTATCGAAAATTATAAATATCATAAAATAGTGACACCATTCGTATTCACACAACCAGAGCAAAACTAAAGAAAGAAACCACCAGACAGATGGAGAACCCACATCTACATCACATTCCATTTAAACTCAATGTTAAGACCAAATGGTCTCAGAGTATGTAGGCGATGGAACCAACATAGCTCTCTCTGTTTGAGAGCTAATGTCCGATCACCTCCCGTCCTTGACAAAATGATCTGATCCAAAATCATACATTTCAAATCTTTCTCATTATGCCTAGCCTTCACAAAACTTTTCGGAACAGGCAAATCTTTTCTTTTTCGTCTAATCGAGAAACGATGATTGTTTAACCATCTCTTCATGTCACATGTGGTCTCCCCAACATATAGGAGACCACATGGACACGAAAGCACATATACAACATATGCACTGTCACATGTCAAGAAATGACGAATATAATTTTGGGCCCCAGATGTGGGGTGAATAAACTTGTCCCCCTTCATCATAAATGAACAATTTACGCAGTTTAGACAGGGGTAACATCCCTTTCTGCGCACCCCAATATAGGTCTGTACCAAACCCTTAGTTGGAGTATCTGCCCGAACCAATTTATCACACAAATTGGCAGGGCGCCTGTAAGATAAAAGGGGCGGTACAGAGAAAGCTTCAATCTGTGGCAAATTACTTCTCAGGATAGACCAATGTTTACGTATAATCTTAGCCACCATTCCACTCTGTTCAGAATAGGTCGATATAAATGGAATCCGAACCACTTTACAAGATGTAACATCAGTCTTAATCTGTTGTGGATATCTAACCTTGTCTAGATGTTTATGAATCACCCGAGAGGGATATCCTCTCTGTCGAAATTTACGCACCATCTGAGCATAACGGGTAGGTAATTTATCAGAGTCCTGCACTATCCTTTTAACCCTAAGTAATTGACTATTTGGTAATAAATCAATAGTAGATCTAGGGTGACAACTGTTGTAATGCAACAAAGTGTTACAATCTATTGGTTTAGTAAAAATATCAGTAGATAATTTGTTACCAACTATTGAGACCATGGTATCCAAAAATTGCACTTGTGTATCAGAATGTGTCAAGAGTAAATGAGATATCAGGATCCATTTGGTTTAAAAAAGTATGGAATAACCCCAAAGATGAAAAATCACCATGCCAAATTAGGAAGACGTCGTCTATGTACCGCCTCCACCACAGTACATGACTGAAGTGGCGGAATACATAGACAAGGTCCTCCTCGAGGACCGCCATGAAGACATTAGCGTAAGTGGGCGCCACATTTGACCCCTTGGTGGTCGCTCGTAACTGTAGAAAAAAACGGTCCATAAATAAAAAATAATTGTTCCTCAGTACCAGATCCAAAAGTTGGATAATAAAATCCTGACAATCCACAGAGTATTGGCTATCCACCAAACTCCTCCAGACAGCCGACACTCCCCTGGAGTGATCGATAGACGTGTAAAGACTTGTGACGTCAAAAGAAGCCATCTGATCTCCTACATGCTGGTTTCATTAAATTAAATAACCCCTCCCCCCCCCTAAAAAATAAATTGAACTAAACTCTGTGTCTGTTCCATTCTCAATCACTGATGTATATGGTTTTTCAAATAAAAAAATGCATTTAATTAAGGTCCTATTCACACGACCATATTTTTGGTCCACATCCAATCTGCATTTTTTGCGGATAAGATGGGGACCCATTCATTTTAACAGGTCTGCAAAAAATGCAGACAGCACACTGCAAAAAATATAGAACATGTCCTATTCTTGTCCAGTTTGCGGACAAGGATAAGCATTGTTACAATAGATCCAAAAAAAAAAAAAACGCATGCAATGCGTTTGTCACATGGACATTAATTTTATTTTCTGCGGATGCGCGTTTTACAGACCACAAAATATATTGTTATATGAATGAACCTTAAATATGTGAGATGACCTGAGATAGAGATCTCACTAGTATTCTATATGCTATGCTAGGTTGATGGTAGAACACGTGTTGTACAGTTTCACTTATTCCACCCCCCAAAAAGGGTTTCTAGAAAATTGGAGCAAAAATATAAATATTTCATTGCGGGGTCCGCATCCGAGAAATGTGAAGCCAAAATATGGTCGTGTGAATTAGGTCTAAATAGAATATTCTCATCTATTACTGTTATCATCCATTATAGTTTTCATTTTATTAGTTTTCAGAACGTGAAGAATGGGAGCTAAACTGATGTTCCAGGACTTAGTAATACATATTATAATTACGTAGTGTTAAGAAAAGGGGAATTTAGTCAGAAATTTAGGAAAAACTCGATTCGAAATGAAACCCGAATTTCCTCGTGCTTCGTGGTAACGAATCAGTTTTCCTAAAATTATGGCTGCACATGTTAGAAAGCGAAACTATGAGTAGAGAACACAAGCTTGAATCGCAAGATCACCCATAATGCCATGCAGCCAGATAGCAGATAGCCATTCCTTGTGATGTCACAGCCCTTTAAAACCCTCATTCCACTCAGTTTCTGCAATTGTCCATGTTTAGTTGGCATAGTCCAGGAACAAGCTCTGTGCCCTCACCTTTCTGCTCCTTTCGCTCGGGAAGTATTGTATGCTGCTGGCTCTGCTCTTTAGCAAGAACAAGCTTATTGAGGACAGTCAGCAGCTCCCAGATTTGGAGGACAGATCTGCTGTTTCCTCCTGTAGGCGGGCAAATAGCGATGATGAGAGTTGCGTGGAAGCAGGTGTTGCAAGTGGTCAGGGATGTGGGCATGAGACAGGAAGAGTGTGACATCAGTGATGATATAGCCGATCGCATGTGGGATCTGGGTGAAGAAGGGACTTCATCATCATCAGGGGTTGAGGGGTGGCAACTTTCCCATGAGACAGTGGCAGGGTGGCAGCGTGTGACTCAGCCAGCAGGGTGTAAACGTGGCTGTGAGCCAGCAGGATAGAAGCAGCGTAAGGTCTGGAGCCAAATGTGCCTGGGGTAGGCTGTCTGCTACTCAGGAGTCTACCTGTCTGGAAACAACTAGCGGGGCATGGCTTTATAGAGGCAGCAGCAGGCAGTCAGGACGGAGTGTGGTGGCAAAATTCCCTACTCGCTGGTGTGGGGATTTTTCATCAAGTGGCTGTCATTGTGGCCGTATGTAGAATCTGTGGGCAGAAGATGAAGCGTGGCCAGGGTGCCAATGTTGGCATCATTGCGCTGCGTCAACACATGCAGTGTCACAGTAAGTGGCCTGGGAAAACTGTTGCCCTAATGTTATGGTACAGCCTAAGACATCTCCTAGTGGCCCACACCCCTTTTCCAGCAGTCAAGTCTCCACCACCTCAGTAGAAGAAAGCTATGTTTCCTTTCCATTATCTACTGGTCCTGATGCTCCTCCTCCTCCTACTCCTAGTCACTCATTTCGCCAGCAATCTATCACTGAGGTGATTGCAAAAAGACAACGGTATACGTGTATTCTAGAGATGAGGTGTGATGAAGCGCGTTAAAAATCAGCTATTTCCCAGCTGTAGGAAGCATGTATCTCGGTGTACAGTACATCACCGTACATTGCAGAAAAATGCATGGCTAGTCTGCTGTGGTAGTGAAACAGTTATTGTGCGTTAGTAGAACAGGAAGTTGACAGATGTCACTCTTGGAATCAGTTTACATTTCACTTATTTGGTCAGTTACGGGGTTAAAACGCCTTTTAAACCATCAGCTGATTCCACATAGATTGCTAAGGAACCTGTTCACCCAAAAAGATTAATCAAAGATTAACGTAATTATTTATGTATAAAAGAGTGTGAACACCCCAAAATCAGTAGTATCAGACTGCAATTTCACCACAATTACAGGATCAAGTATTAATGGAGTTACATATGTAAAATAACAATGTTAACACCCCAAAATGAGAGGTATCAGACCGCTACTTCACCCCAATTACCGAATCAAGGATTAACAGAATTACTTGTTTTATAAAAGAATGTGAACAACCTAAAATCAGTAGTATTAGAACACTTTTTAACCCCAATTAGTGCAGCAAGGTGTAATAGAGTGTATTCTCTATTAGCCAAGCCTTACACTGTTCTATTGGCCCCTGCATTCTCACTAGAGTGTGGATAAATTATCCCTATTACATCCCTACATTATCTCTGTGCTTTCCCTGAACTGTTCAAAACTAAGTAATATTTTTCAAATAAAGTCTTTCCTAATCACTTTCCCTAGCACTTGTCACATCTATCCCTATGCTTAGTTCACTGGAAAATGGTGCAAACCGGACAGGATGAGGCTTTTTATAGGACTGTGACATCACAGGGGAGAGCTATCTGCTGATTGGCTGGATGAACGGCATTATGAATGATCCCTTATTCCCGGGCTTCTTCCTTTCTCTTTTTTAACACATGCAGCAGTCATTTTAGAAAAAATCTGATTCGTTACCACATATTGCCAGGAAATTCGAATTGTGACAAAGCAAATTTTTTTGAAATTCGGATCGAATTCCACTTTGTCACCTTGGATTCGCTCAGCACTAGTGTATTCATCCAATGGCACAGAAGCTGAATGTGATCCTGGCCAAGTTGCTGGTCCCTCCTTTTCTATGTGGTTGACTCTGCACCTTTCAGAGAACTGAAGGCTGGTGCCGAGCCAAGGTGGAGAGTCCCAAGCTGTTATTACTTCCCCAAAAAAGCTGTACCAGCTCTGCACATGTATGTTGAACAGAAGGTGGGTCAGTCTTTGAGACTGTCGCTGTTGCAGCGCCAACGTTTGGAGCTGTAACTATAGTATCGTCAAGGACACTATATGTTCTTTACAGCCCACTAGGTAAATGTGGTTCCTACTCGGACACACCACAAACTTGGCCAGGTGACGGCAATGCCACCTCTGCATTCTCAAGCTGTGATTCCTGCACCGATGTCCTCCTCTACCTCCTCATCCTCAACCTTGTCTTCAACCTCCACTATAGGCACAGTTCTGCTCCTCCAGTATACCACTTATGCAGATCATGGCAGTGTCATGCTGTTCTGCACCTGGCCTGCCCGGGCAAACTGATTCATATCCGGGAAGAACTGCTCTGCATCCTTCAACAAGAAATCAAATCCTGGCTATCTCCGCGTCAATTGAATATCGGAACCATGGTCAAGTGGAATTGTGTCGGTGCTGCGTTAAGGAGAGCTGACCTATGCGTTCTGCATGTTGCACAACTTTAATCTGGTTTCTGAAGTCTGCCTCCCAACTGAAAGACATCCTAAAAATGGCTAAAAAACTGTGCATGCACTTCAGCCACTCTTACATTGCAAAACATGTCCTCCTTGAGCTGCAAAGGCAGAATAGCGTTCCCCAACATCACCTCATATGTAACGTTTCCACACATTAGAACTCCACCCTCCACATGTTGTCCCGATGATATGAGCAGAGTAAGGCCGTGAACTATTTCTTAATGATGCAGGCAGATAGGAATACTCCTCTGTGTAACTTTGACATTAGCCAGTGGCAGCTTATGCGTGACATCTGCTGTTTGCTCAGGCCCTTTGTGGAGGCCACTTTTTTTGTCAGTCAACAAGACTGTGGGATGAATGATGTCATTCCACTCCTTCACATCCTGAAGCAGATGCTGATAAATCTGACTGGCCAGGGTACAGAAGATGTGGAGTCTACATCTCATGGCCATCTGAGCCCTGTGGGGGTTGAACTGGTGGAGGAGGAGGATGAAGACGAGGAAGAGAACATTCATGTACAAGCAATGTCTACAGTAATAGATAGTTTATCTGCACAAGTGACAGGAGAGAATCAGGAGTAGTATGAGGAGCTGGAGGTCATAAAGAAGACCAGGCAGATGACCCTGACACACTGGGGCAGTATTCAGTGGAGATGGAGGCAGAGAGTCCCTCCAATTCCTTGGTGCAAATGGCCAGATGCATCCTGAGTTGCTTGCATAGTGACAGCCTCCTTATTGCCATTCATCAGAGGATTCTCTGGACTACTGAACAGCCGCACTTGAATTGTGGCCGCAACTGGCCGAGTTTGCCCTGGACAAGCTTTCCTGCCCAGCCAGTAGTGTGGCATCAGAGTGGGTGTTTAGTGCAGCGGGAGCATAGTTGCCCCAAAGAGAAATCGCCTTTCAACACAAAATAGAAACATAGATACATAGAATGTGTCGTCAGATAAGAACCATTTGGCCCATCTAGTCTGCCCAATATACTGAATACTATGAATACATGTAAAGATGAATCAGCCAGGAATCAGCCAGGAATTTCACACGCTGTTGTCTGATGCAACAGACTATATTTGATGTGCTGCCACACCAAAACAGAAATGGCCAGTTACTCCTGGCCACATGCTTCACTATTCTGATGCTGCCACCCACCTGATGTCATGAACTTGCTGCTTCTGCTACCATCTTCTCCTACTGCCACCATCTTATGCAGTTACTGCCACTGCTGTTGCCCCTACTTTACCACTCTGTGACTGAGCCACTATGATGCTCACTCTCTGTTTGAAAAAGGCACCTGTGAGTGCCAAAACACGCGTCACCTAAACATGAGTGACCAATAAATTCCTTAAAAGCAAAGATTACTGGAGTGCCGGTTCTTTTCTACTTTGTTGATCCCGGGATTACATCCGCATAAACCGAGCACCCACGCAGTGCCACCTGACCTCATCATACAGTGAGCCACTATGATGACTCCTCATGCTCTTGCCACCCTCACCACTCTGTGACGGTGTGACTAGTGTCCCTGTTTGGCCTTGTTGACATCACAGTTTATTTTGCTGGTCTCCTGATCTGCCAGAAGAAATGAAAAATGAAAACCAGAGTGGATCTTGTCTTTGGAGTATCCATAAGGCCTCTATCCCACAATCAGCGTTTTGCTTCAGGATTTGCTCATTATTTGGATGCCAAAAACAGGAGTGTATGCAAAACACAGAAGACATGCAAATACTACCTTCACGCGTCATCTCTGTTTTGGACCCACTCCTGTTTTTTTTACCTTATCAGTTCTAATTAATTACTGATTAAATACTGACCATGTGAAGGCGGATGCTCAAAAGTCAGGATCCATTTTTTGTTGGGTTGTTTTTCTGACAGATGAGAAGAAGGGAAAAATAAACAGTGACGTCAACATACGTAAACTTACTGCTGACACCCTCTTCACTCTCTCATGGGGCCACTACTTGCAGAGTAAGTGCAGAGGGGGCGGTAGTTGCAGAAATAACATAGCCTCTAGAAGTAGCGGCAACACCCCCGTTGCTCATCTGCATATATCAAAACATCATTTTTGTCAGCAATGCAGACATATATGAACATGGAACAGTGATTGACTGCAGCGGTCACATGCCATAACCTGACACATCTCTGCTGAGGACAGTGATTGGATGCAATTATCACATAACATATCCTATTTACTCTCTGCTGCTGTTGGTAAAAAAAAAATAGCGATAGGAGTACCAGAGGAGCACGCAGAGAATGTCATTGGAGAAAGGGGTGAGTATATAATTATTATTTATATTATTATACTAGCAGAAGGATCCAGCTTCTTATGGGTTTATTTCATTTAATGTTTGTGTGTGTCGTTAAAAGATATCGACAGTATCCACTATGACAGTGACATCTACAGTACCCCACCCCTTTAACAGTGACTTCCACAGTGGCCTGCCCCCTTAACAGTAACATCCACAGCGCCCTCCCCTTTACCAGTGACCTCCACAGTACCCCGTCTCGTTAACAGTGATTTCCACAATAACTCGCCCCCTTAACAGTGACCTCTACAGAGCTCTGTTCCCTTAAAATGTGACCTCCACAACACCTCGCCCCCTTAACAGTGACCTCTACAGCACCCCGCCCCAAAACACTGACCTCCATAGTGGACCGTCCCCTTAACTGTGACCTCCACAGTTCCTTGTCCCCTTAACACAGACTTCCACAGCACCTGCCCCTTTAACAGTGACATCCACAGCTTCCCGACCCCTTATCAATGACCTTCACAGAAGCTCGCCCCTTTAACAGTGACCTCAATAGAATCCTGCCCCCTTTAACAATGACCTCCACAGTGGCCGCCTGTTTATAAGTGACGTCCACAGTACCCCATCTCCTTAACAGTGATTTACACAACACCCCGTCCCCTTAACAGTGGCCTCTACAGCAACTTGCCCCTTAACACTGACCTCCATAGCAGACTGTCCCCTTTACTGTGACCTCTACTGGGAGTAAACGTCTGTAAGTGGGGAAGTAACTGGCTCAATGATAGAAAACAGAGGGTGGTTATTAAGGGTACATACTCAGATTGGGTCACTGTCACTAGTGGAGTACCTCAGGGGTCAGTATTGGGCCCTATTCTCTTCAATATATTTATTAATGATCTTGTAGAAGGCTTGCATAGTAAAATATCAATTTTCGCAGATGACACTAAACTGTGTAAAGTAATTAACACTAAAGAGGACAGTATACTGCTACAGAGGGATCTGGATAGATTGCAGGCTTGGGCAGATAAGTGGCAGATGAGGTTTAACACTGACAAATGTAAAGTTATGCACATGGGAAGGAATAATGCAAGTCACCCGTACATACTAAATGGTAAAACACTCGGTAACACTGAAATGGAAAAGGATCTAGGAATTTTAATAAACAGCAAACTAAGCTGCAGAAAACAGTGTCAGGCAGCTGCTGCCAAGGCCAATAAGATAATGGGTTGCATCAAAAGGGGCATAGATGCCCGTGATGAGAACATATTCCTACTACTTTACAAATCATTAGTCAGACCACACATGGAGTACTGTGTACAGTTCTGGGCTCCAGTGAACAAGGCAGACATAGCAGAGCTGGAGAGGGTCCAGAGGAGGGAAACTAAAGCAATAACTGGAATGGGGCAACTACAGTACCCTGAAAGATTATCAAAATTAGGGTTATTCACGTTAGAAAAAAGGCAATTGAGGGGAGATCTAATTACTATGTATAAACAATATCAGGGGTCAGTACAGAGATCTATCCCAACATCTATTTATCCCCAGGACTGTGACGAGGGGACATCTTCTGCGCTTGGAGGAAAGAAGGTTTGTACACAAACATAGAAAAGGATTCTTTACGGTAAGAGCAGTGAGACTATGGAACTCTCTGCCTGAGGAGGTGGTTATGGTGAGTACAATAAAGGAATTCAAGAGGGTCCTGGATGTATTTCTGGAGTGTAATAATATTACAGGATATAGCTACTAGAGAGGGGTCATTGATCCAGGGAGATATTCTGATTGCCTGATTGGAGTTGGGAAGGAATTTTTTATTCCCCTAAAGTGAGGAAAATTGGCTTCTACCTCACAGGTTTTTTTTTGCCTTCCTCTGGATCAACTTGCAGGATGA
Organism: Bufo bufo; assembly: GCF_905171765.1. Taxonomy (NCBI): domain Eukaryota; kingdom Metazoa; phylum Chordata; class Amphibia; order Anura; family Bufonidae; genus Bufo; species Bufo bufo. The sequence goes on from NC_053397.1 coordinate 179,454,563, forward strand.
CAGGCCGAACTGGATGGACAAATGTATTTTTTCGGCCTTATGTACTATGTTACTATGTTACTCTACAGCAGCCTGCCCCTAGGATGGCCAGAGGTCTGGTTTTAGGCCGGACAGTCCGGATTTTAGACTCGCTGTCCTCCGTCCGGTGCAGGGTCTGAACAAACACAGGGAAGTTCTTTTGAAAAGCTCATTCTCAGACAGCAGCACTGTTCTGTCTGAGTGTGAGCTGCAGCGAGAAAGTCACCCTCCCTCCCACCTCTGCAGCTGACAGAAGTTGATTTTTATCTTCATTTTTTCAATCCCTGTCGAATGCAGAATGGGAAGGGGCATGGCTTAGCAGGACCTGGGGGCGGGGATTTTAAGTCTGTCTTTTGAGGGTGGCCTGAATAGCTACCCTACCTGCCCCTGAACTGTGACCTCCACAGCACTACGCTTCCTTAACAGTGTCATCCACAGCGCCCTGTTCCTTTTTAAAGCTGACCTACAGCAGTGAAGAAAATTGGCTGGGTTGTTATGGAAACCTGGTTTAAAACTGTGTGTATGTGGAGACTAAGGGCCTGCGAGCTTCTATTGGCTGATAAAGGTCATGCTTCTATTGACTAATGCATTTTTTTGGGAATATCTTATGCAGGGATGTTCTTTTGAACAGCTTAATCTCAGACAGCAGCATCATGCTGTCTGAGCGTGAGCTGCAGGGAAGAACTCACCCTCCTTCCCACCTCTGCAGCTGACAGAAGTTGAATTTTCCTTCATTTTTTCAATCCCTGTCAGAGTGGAAGGGGGTGTGACCTGACATGAGTGGGGCGTGACTTAGCGGGAGATGGGGGTGGGGTTTTTAAGTCTGTCTTTTGAGGGTGGTCTGAATGACCACCCTACCTGCCCCCTGAACTGTGACCTCCACAGCACTCCACTCCATTAACACTGTCATCCACAGTCCCCTGCCCCTTTAAAGCTGACCTGCAGCAGTGAAGAAAAATGGCTGGGTTGTTATGGAAACCTGGTGTAAAACTGTGTGTATGTGGAGACTAAGGACCTGCGATCTATTGGCTGATAAGGGACATGTGACCAGATGTATAGCAGTTGGGATATGAAGTTGGGATATGAAGAGAAAGACCTGCAGGCTTCTATTGGCTAATGTAGGTCATGTGATAAGCCATATTTGCATTTTTTGGGAATATCTCAGGAACTGTACGTGCTAGAGAGTAGAGTTGAGTGAACACCTAGATCTTCCGGTTCGGGGAGTTCGGCGGAACTTTAAAAAAAAGTTCGGGTTCGGGATCCGAACTTGATCCGAACTTGATCCGAACTTGAACCCAAACCCCATTAAAGTCAATGGGGACCTGAACTTCACTTAATTATTTTCCATTATAACATGGTTATAACGGAAAATAATAGTATTAGCTTTTTCAGATATGAGTTTTCACGATCGTGAAAACTCAGATCCGACAGTATATTCTAACACAGAGGCGTTCCCATGGTGACCAATGATTTTAATACTGGGGAGGGAGGGGGTCTTGCCCCCTGCTGCCTGGCAGCACCTGATCTCTTACAGGGGGCTGTGATCCGCACAATTAACCCCTCAGGTGCAGCACCTGAGGGGTTAATTTTGCGGATCACAGCCCCCATTAAGAGATCAGGTGCTGCCAGGCAGCAGGGGGCCGTTATGTCCACAGTTCTCAGTATATTCTAACTTGAAGCATCCCCATCACTATGGGAACGCTTCTGTGTTAGAATATACTGTTGAATCTGAGTTTTCATGATCTAACTCAAATCCGATGGTATATTCTAACATAGAGGCGTTCCCATGGTGATGGGGACGCTTCAAGTTAAAATATACCATCGGATTGGAGAAAACTCCTATCCGATGGTATATTAATATCACCCGAACACCGAACCCAAACCCGAACTTTTACTGAAATGTTCGGGTTCGGGTGCCGAACACCGTAAAGTTCGGTACGAACCCGAACTTTACAGTTCGGGTTCGCTCAACCCTACTAGAGAGCTTAGACCCGGTCTAAAACCTTCCCGGACACCTGATGTACCTGTATGCCAAACTTCATGATTGTAAATGCGACGGTGCGGATTCCTTTAGCGAGCATACATAATACACACACACACATACATACACTCAGCTTTATATATTAGATAATATTATATATTAGTAATATAATTATTTTTTATTGAAAGCAATTGTAGGGGTTGCCCAAGATTTTTATGGTAATTATCTCAGACATCCCTTTTAATATGTTGGAGTATGGTAGCTGCAAGTAGTGGTGTTTATATAATACATTAAAAACACATCAATATGGACCAATACACATATTTTATCTATGTGTGTGTATTGTCCTAAAAATCTGAAATACTAAGGCATTTTCTTTATTTTTTTCATTCATCAGTTTCTAACGACCGCAGCATTAATGATTAAATCGACATATGTGTTTATTTTTTGTTGAGGTAGCATTTGTTCCTCCTGCAGTTTTTGGAGAAAATAAAGAACTCGGCATGACACTGATTATGAGTAAGGACAGAAAATTAGAAACAATATTTATGTTTCTAAAATGTTCTAAAAAAGAAAAACACTTGACAAACTAAGTCAGTGTTTTGTACAAGTGCACTTTTGCCATCACAGTTAGGGGGACTTGGGGCATGGAAAGTGCTTTGTGTAAGCTCAGCATGGTCCATTGTATTCCCAGTGTTACACTTTGTTTGGAGTACAGCACTTATTGAACGGAGAGATTTACCTTTGGTTGATGTCTTGTCGCTTTTTTCTTTTTTTAGTCTTGCCAGTATTTTTCATGAGCAGAGAATGGGCTTAAGAAGTTCTTGCTCCTAAGTGCAGAGGCGGGTCTGAAATTGCAGCTGCCTGATCCAAAGCCTTAGAAGGGTGATGATTAAAGATGAAGTCAAGGAGGTCAGATGCTGCTTTTTAAATTTTGCCAAAAAATCTGTATCCTGCTGCTCAGTCCTGGAATACCTCTCATGTGACAAATGAAATGGGAAAGGTATGTTCAAATCATTGACATTAAACAAATACATGATTTATTATGTTTGACTGCTTTGGAAAACTTCCACTCTTAACAGCAATAATTAGTATCAAACCCCAGAAACATGGTATCTGCAGTAGTACACGGTTATCTAATTAGTCACATATCATTTAAGTATTGCTATGGGCTGTAAATACAAATGTAGCCAGCATTATCTCGATTCCAGGGCAGCCATTTTAATACAATTTTTATTCTCATTGCCATAATGTGATTTTTTTGCATTAATGTGTTAAGCCAGTCAAGATAACTTTGGCTTTAGGTAAAGCTCCTTCCTAGTGCTAAATTCGGACTACCAAACAAATAGTCACTTTGTATTATCGGTTGGGTTGTACAATCTAACATTACGAGAGGTAATGTTGGATGGCAGAGATAGGGTATGGAAGTGTAATATAAATGAGCATTGGTGGGTTTCCCAGACACGATAATGAAATGCTCCAAGTGTAACGAGTTGCTCACGGACTTATGGCATGGAGTGTGGGGATCTGATCACACCAAGTAATACTGGCAAGCTATTACTTGGCATATTAATACTCATTAGCATGTAGCTATACTGTTCACACCAAATGCCATATTGTCCATCAGCTAAATCCGTCAGATGATGCCTATTTGAATATTAAGAAGATACTAAAAATGTTACTGTTCTTGTAGTGACTTTACGATAAATGGATATATCCAGAAATCCTTGATTATAGTGTCTCAGCTCAAACATCTCTTTGGCGTAGACTGTATAGACATTGAACTGCACAAGAAACAAAAGGCAAAGAAGTATTTTTGAAATCGAGAACCTATACTGAAACTTATTATTGTAAACAATAGATACCATACAACCTCTCCATTACACACTTGGGGCACTACAAATCAATTCCGGCAATTCAGCAAATAGGGATGACATTGAATAGTAAGTTATGTAATGTCTGACGTAGTGCATGCACCTTAATTGCATTTCTACCCAACTTGCAGTATGTATGTAATACTCTGACATTTCTCTAACAGATTAAACAAAATGGGAGTCATTAATTATGGCCACAAATGGTTACAAAAATAGCAAACAACTAGTTTAAGTTTATGGGCAAGTGGCGTTTCTATACAGCCCTTGCCATTTTTTTTTTAAAAAAGGGATAGTGGTCGGGAATCGGGATGTGATGTGAGTGGGTAAATTGGCTCTGCACATTCACTATCACATTCACTAGTTTACCAGCTGGAATAGATTTCAACCTAGGCACATAGACAGCTTGACGATACAACTAAATTATGATGATGCCTATGGATCATTAATAAGTTAAGAGCATCCTCCAGCAGAGGGGGATATTAAAGACTGGCCAAAACCACTGGTCTTTGATAAATGACTGGTGTTGAGCGAATCAACATTGACAAAATCCGTCACAAATCCAAATTTCCTTGCGCTTCGTGGTGACTAATCAGATTTTATCCAAAAAAATCACAGCCCTATAAAAAGCCTCATCATGCCTGGTCTCCACTATTTTACAGTGAATCTAACGCAGGGAAAAATGTGACAGGCGCTAAGGACAGTGATTAAGAAAGCCTTTATTTGCAAAAATTACAGTTTGGAACAGTTCAGCGACAGCACAGGGACAGTGTAGGGAGATAATACGGAGATCATAAAGAGCCTTTATCCACACCATAGGGAGAGCATAGGGAGAGTCCAGGGGCCATTAGAACATTGCACCCCTTGGTTAATATATAAGCAATTCTATTACACCTTGCTGCACTAATTGGGGTCCAAAGTGGTCTAATACTATTGCTATTTTACAAGTACAGTTACTGACCAGGGGGGCCCTCTGTGCTCACGCTCCACTGTCATGACTGTTGGAGGGGGGTTGGTGAGCAGGAGCAGCACCAGCTCTATCAGCAGCAACTTAAGTCTGGAGTCTCTAATGAGCACTTTTCTTCACCAGCCTACTAAAGAAACCACCCAGCCCCAGCAGCAGCAGGACATTCTGGCCATGTGCTTCAGCCACTATTCTGATGCTGCCACCCGCCGGATGCCACGCACCAGTTGACTCTGCTGCCATCTTCTCCTACTGCCACTATTTTGTGCTGTTACTGCCACTGCTGTTGCCCCCCACCTCCCCACCCTGTGACTGGGCCACTATGTTGACCCCGCATGCTGTGGCCAGCCAAAGCTATTGCTTCATGAAGTCTCACGAGACTTTGGGTAATAACTTCATAAATTAATTTGTACTGTAAAAACATATTTCCCGAACCCATTTACCACTCTCCTGTGTCGGCAGGAGAGTTCTGTACGAGCGCATGGTGGAGGGAGAAGGAGGCGACAGAGCCGTGGAAACAGTTACAGAGGGACATAGTATGTGCCAAAAAGAAATTTAAATCTAAGTAAAAAAAAAATAATAATAAAAAATACAAATAAAAAAATGTAAATTTTTTTTTTTAAATGCAGTCGCTAACAGAAACAGTGACCATAGTCGCCCCGTTCTCTCAAACCTCTACATGTTATATATGAAAACGATCATCACAAAATAGGGAAACCATTACAATAATTAATTTTTGTGTCAGTTTTAATATTTAAGAAATAAAAATATATCATTTAAAAAAATTACTTTTTAATAATAATTAGTGATTTTCCTTCAAATTAAACCTAAAAAAAACAACAAAAACATTCAAATAAAAAGTCCTAAGTGTCAAGTAAAGAATAAAAATGTGAAAAAATGATTTTGGTAGTCAAACAAATAAAACAGCTACGGTCACTAAACCACCTAGAGCACAAAATCACAAAAAGTTGCCTGGACATTCAGGCCTTTTTTGGGCTTGATCACGAAAGAGTTAACTACGTAAATTGGTGGACCACTTGCGAAGGACATGATTAAACTGCTTAGTGCTGCTTGCTTGTGATACATTATAAATACATCTAGGAATTTGGTTAAGTAAGTTGTTTTCAATGAGGATTTCAATTTGGATCTAGATAAAGAGACTTGTACAGTAACATTTGAAACTGAGCCTGAAGGGCATGACAAAATTGGGGGTATCTGTAAAAACCTAAACTACTGTAGGTAAATTAAGCTTTTGCCTAAATTGTACTTATGAAGGGAAGCCAGAGGGTTTGAGCAACATCTGTTCAAGATATTTTATTCTCTGGAGTTTTCAGAACACTCCTCCAAATAGCTTAAGTAGATGAGCTAGGTTATGGCTGATATTCTTTACTTAAATATTTTACACCAAACTAACCATTTGAAGGCTGATTAATCCATATACTTTTAGGTGTTTAGCATATATCCTCCTTGTCAGTCCTATTATCTATGCTTTATGGCCTCCTGGGGCAGTGGTTGATTTTCTTTATTTAGTGTTTTATCTTTTCTTTTGCAAATATGCTTCACTGCTCTTATACCTTTTTTTTTGCCCTCTTCCCTCTCTTGCATGTTACTTCTCTTCATTTTTCAACACTCATGTGCCCTTTGTGGTTTATTTAGTGATTCAATTAATAAAAACGGATCCTATTTTGAATAATTTCTAAGCAATTCAATCTTGGTTAGGTCCACACATTTCAGAAAAGCATTGATTTTCAGCCTAGACTTTCTACTTTCACATTTGCGTTTTCCGTTCCGGTTTTGAGATCTGGCTTCACTTTTTTCCCCATTCATTGTCAATGGGGACGAATCTGAACAAACCAGAACGGAGTGCACCAGAATGCATTCCGGTCTGGTTTATTGCGTTCCTATGCCGGACAAAAAAACACTGCAAGCAGCATTTTTGTGTCTGGCTTGGGAAACTGAACACTAAAACCATGTAAGTCAATGATGTCGGATCTATTTTGTTCGGACACCAAAAAATCGATTTGGGGCCCATTGAATTTATATGGTTTTAGTGCCGGATACGGCATGTTTATTTTTGATATAATACAGCCGGATCCATTCTGAACAGATGCAGCCGGTTGTATTATTCAAACCGATTGTGTTTTGCTGTGGTTTTGAGATCCCATGCCGGATCTCAAAATGTGACAGGAAAAACCCACGTGTGAAAGTAGAATTAAATATGTAAAATCTTCAGCAAACTCTAAATCAAGGACTGCAAAATAAATAAATAAATCCAGCTCATAAATTGGGATCCAGTGTAGATTTAAAATCTGTAGCATGTCAGTTGTTTCTGCAGATTTGTACCACATTTTTTACACTTGCAATGCATAAAATGAAATTGGTGAAAAAATCTATGACAAAATCTGCACATAAAACATATGGGGATTGCAGCTTAACGACCAACGTTTTTTTTTTCTGTCAAAACTCTTGAATTCACTTTTGATTTCACAAACTGTATTCTTTGCATTTACACTGAATTAAGTTCCTCAATCTTAATTGTAGTTTATCTGGCCCAGTCAAATCACTTCAGTCAAGTCCAGTTTATTCCTTGATTTATTAGGAACATCAATCAGTAATGTCAATCACTTTTGTGTATTTATTATTGCTCTGGACTAGATATGAGTGAATCGATACTTAACCCTTTCATGACCAAAGGTCATTGATGCCCCAGTGTCCAGGTCAAAATTTACAAATCTGACATGCGTCACTTTAAGTGGTAATAGCTTTGGAACACTTTTACTTATCCACGCCATTCTGAAATTGTTTTATCGTGACACATTGTACTTCATGACAGTCATAAATTTGAGTCAATATATATCACCTTTATTTATGAAAAAATCCCAAATTTACCAAAAATAAATAAAAATTAGCAATTTTCAAAATTTCAATTTCTCTGCTTCTAAAACAGAAAGTGATACCTCATAAAATATTTATTACATAACATTCCCCAAATGTCTACTTTATGTTGGCATCATTTTGGAAATGTTATTAAATTTTTTTAGGACGTTACAAGGCTTTGAAGTTTAGAAGCAATTCTTAAAATTTTTAAGAAAATTTACAAAACCCACTTTATAAGGACTAGTTCAGGTCTGAAGTCACTTTGTGGGGCCTACATAGTGGATACCCCCATAAATGACCCCATTGTAGAAACTAGACCCCTCAAGTTACTTAAAACCAATTTTACAAACGTTATTAACCCTTTAGGTGTTCCACAAGAATTAAAGGAAAATGGAGAGGAAATTTCTAAATTTCACTTTTTTAGCAGATTTTCTATTTTATTACATTTTTTTCTTTAACACATTAAGAATTAACAGCCAAACAAAACTCAATATTTTTTACTCTGATTCTGCGGTTTACAGAAACACCCAACATGTGGTCGTAAACTGATGTAAGGGCGCACGGCAGGGCGCAGAAGGAAAGGAACACCGTATGGTTTTTGGAAGGCAGATTTTGCCGGATTGGTTTTCTGAACGCCATATGTTTTTTATTTTTCTACCGATCGTCTTGTGCAGGGGCTCATTTTTTGAAGAAAGAGTTGAGGTTTTTATTGGTACCATTTTTGGGTACATAGGATTTTTTGATCATTCATTATTACACTTTATGGGACAAGGTGGCCAAAAAATTGGCTGTTTTGGAACCTTTTTTTTTTTTTTTTTTTTACAGCGTTCATCTGAGGGGTTAGGTCATGTGACAGTTCTATAGAGCAGATCGTTACGAACGTGGAAATACCCAATATGTATACTTTTTCTTATTTATTTAAGTTTTACACAATAATAGCATTTCTGAAACCAAAAAAATGATGTTTTAGTGTCTCTATAGTCTGAGAGCCATAGCTTTTTTATTTTTTGGGCGATTGTCTTAAATATGGGCTTTTTTTGCGGGATGAGGTAACGGTTTGATTGGTACTATTTTGGGGTATATACGCCTTTTTTGATCGCTTGCTGTTGCACTTTTTGTGATGTAAGGTGACAAAAATGGCTTATTTTTTTACACCGTTTTTATTTTTTATGGTGTTTATTGGACGGGGTTGATGATGTGATATATTTATAGAGATGGTCGCTACGGACGCGGTGACACCTAATATGTGTGGTTTTTGCTAGTTTTTTTGTTTTTTTTTTATAGGAAAAGGATTTTTTTTTTTTACATTTTTATTTATTTATTTTTACTTTTATTATTTTCAATTTTTTTTTTTTATCAGTTCCCTCTTGGATCTTGAAGATCCAGTGGGGCTGATGGTTGTACTATACTTTGCAATGCTTTTGCATTGCAAAGTATAATACAATCAGATGCCTGTAGGTGGCAGCACCGGACGCCTATGCCATGGCAACCGGACGCCTTTGCAAAGCGTCCGGTTGCCATGGCAACCATCGGGCGCTGCGATCGCAGCAGCCCTGATGGTTGAGAGAGAGGGAGCCCCCTCCCTCTATTAACCCCATGGATGGCGCTACTGCGGCATCTATGCGGTTATAGTAGTGTCAGCATAGAGCTGACACACGCTGCTGATGGCGGCGGCTCAGGAATGGAGCCGCCGCCATCACACACAGAAGGGGGACCGCATCGGGGGCAGCATTTTACTTATAACAGATCGGGGCAGGAGGGGGCAGACGCATCGAGGGGCAGCGGGCAGCATTTTATTTATTACAGATCGGGGCAGGAGGGGGCGGACCGCATCGGGGGCAGGGTAATAGAAGAAGGACAAGAAGGGGGCACAGATCGGGGGCTTCAGGACACATTACCGATTTCAGGCTGTGATCTGCAGAGCGCAGATCAGAGCCTGAAACCGGCATTTTAACACTGCCGCGATCCGATTGGTTAGTCTGCACAGACTAACCAATCGGATCGATTGCCGGCAAGGGGCCACTCTGATTGGCCCCTTGCTGGCATTACTAGACTGTATGCTGTCCGTGACAGCAGCAGGGCTCGGGCAGAAGCTTTAATCCAAGCGCTTTGCAGCGCTTGGATTAAAGAGCTGGCTTGACGTCTATACACGTGATAGCTGCGCGGGGTATGTGCAGCTATCACGTATATATACAGATTGCGGTCGTGAAGAGGTTAAAGGTGCTAATGTCAGCTAAATGTAACTAGCCTATTCCTACTTTTATCTATGCCCCCGTTACGCCATAAATCTAACTTTTTAATATGCTAATTAGCCTCAAGGAGCAGGTGGGGCATTTTTCCTGCTCTGTTCTCCCACCTTTGCTGCCTCCCTCCAAGTCCTGATTGACAAGGCCAGGCAGCGCTTGCATCTGTCTGCTTGCGAGCGTCTTTCCCTCACAGCGCCTGCGCCAAATGCTGAACAACGCAAGATTTCACCAGAGCACAGGGCTGGTAGACAGATGCGAGCACTGCCAGGCCCTGTCAATCAGGACTTGAAGGGAGGCGACAAAGGGGGGAGAACAGAGCAGGAACAATGCCCCCCCCCCTGCTCCTTGAGGCAAATTAGCATATTATAAAAGTTGGATTTCTGGCGTAATGGGGGCATAGATAAAAGTAGGAATAGGCTATTTAGGTTTAGCTGACATTAGCACATCGCTAATGTCAGCTAGCTTAATAGGGTTAAATCTGGTGACAGAAACCCTTTAAGAATCAAAATTTTACATGAATTTTTCAAAACAAATTGGATTTGTCACAATCTGAATTTCTTAAGATTCAAGAGTGAGAAATAGTAAATTTGTTCTTTTCTACTCTGTACTGTACCTCACTGATGTCCAAAACTCGGGGGGGCTTGATTTTTTCAACAGGGGACAAATTGAAGTTTGTCTTTACATTTGTCTATTTGTGTAAAGGTAAAGGTCTGTAATCCACATTTATGAAAGTGTTGAATTTAGCACAGGCAAACTATCACATGCTGACTTACTTTCACCAGCTACTGCAGGTCAGGAGTGGAGTCCAGATAAGACAATTATTGGAACTTTCCCTATGATAACATATTCCAAACCAACCATATTCCACAGAAACACCCACAAAACAGATGGATTTCTAAAACTTGGAGCAACTAGTTTGATAGAACAGGGCCTGTCGCAAAGTTCAAGGTGTACCATCACTAAAATAGAATTAACAACTAGTGTTGAGCGAAGTGAAGCGAAACATTTGAAGCGGAATTTGGTCCGAAGTTTAGGAAAACTTTGATTCACAACAAATCCAAATTTCCTGTTGTTTTGTGATAAATAATAAATTTTTCCTAAAATGGAGGCTGTACGTGTTACAAAGTGAAAGTGAAAGAAACCCCAGAACGAGAGATCACCATAAAGCTGTGCAGCCAGCCAATCTGCAGCCATTCCCTGTGATGTCACAGCCCTATAAAACCCTCCTCCAGTGCGGTCTCCGCCATTGTTCTGAGAGCTGAGCATAGGGAGAGACATGGCAAGCGCTCATGCACTAGGGACAGTGTTGTTGAAAATGATTAATAGAGGAACATTGAAGAGGAAGACTGCAGGGAGAGTGCAGGGAGAGTGCAGGGAGAGTACAAGGAGAGTACAGGGAGAGTGCAGGGAGACTTATTCTGCGTCACTTTCATTTATTTATTCCTACATTTACTTATTCCTACATCAGCCGTAAACTAAAAAATTTAATTCAATACCAATCAGATAAAAGCCTTTATTATTCCGGTGCCAACGTAATAATCAATACGATCCAGTCTGCACCCCTTAGGGGGACCAGGTCTTTATAATGACCATGCTTATCTTTTGCTATCTTTACTTTTTTTAAATTATCCTTCAAAGTCTCCATTTCCTAGAATTGTCAGCAAGATGCAGAGAGAGAAGGAACTGGATGTCCCTGATGACATATTCTCATCGATATTAGATGATGTGATAAACAAGGGAAAACAAAAGGCAGACTAAGGGCTTTAACCTGTAGGACAGGAGAGCACTAGGGTTGGAGAAGTGGATATGCCAGAGTTGATTAACATTCTGTTATTAGTGTCAACCTTCTAGAGATTTCAGGACAGAACAGCAATAATGCATATTGCCCCCTCCCCCCCACCTAGCCAGCCAGCCAAATTTAATACCAGCAACAGCCCCTGTTTAATGGTGCATTAAAGGTGCCACATGGCCATTTACAATGAATATGTACTATACAGTGCGGTATTCATTATTAAATGAAAGGCAGCTGCGGGTTAATTGGCTGAACTGTTCTTCACTGAAGCATGGCCACAACCCGCCCACAGCACGGGCACGCTGTGTGGTTGTACCCTAAGGGCTCATTCATACGACTGTATGAATGGGTCTGCATCCATTCCACAATTTTGAGGAACAGATGTAGACCCATTCTTAGTGTTGATCGCGAATATTCTAATTGCGAATTTCGAGAATTTGCGAAGATGTAGAATTTAAAGCTATAATTTTTTTCCATCAGTAACCTCCCTTCTTGCTTGTGGGCCAATGAGAAGGCTGCAATATCTTTGTCAGAGCTTAGCAACAACTCTAGCAACCAATAGGAAAGTTGCCTACCCCTTACTATATAAGAACCTCCCCGGCAGGCATTTTCTGCCGTTTTTTTTTGCAGTTCTGAGAGAGAGAGCAGTGACATTGCTGTGCTCTGTGCTTTCATATGGATCCTATTCCTTATCCAATTACATTATATAGTTAGTTAGCTTATATATATATAATACAGATAGTTAGTGGGAGATAGTCAGTGTAGGTTAGATAGTGAAATAGTGTAGGTGATAGATTCCTGTACTGTACTGTGCATTTTCTCCAGTTTCAGGAAACTTCTAGCAGCTTGAAAAATGCAGCAAAAGTGACCCACGCCTATATTGGGCGCGCAATACACACAAATTACATTACCGATTTTCGCAATCAAGAAAATAATGACTGGAGATCACAAATTCTATAATTTTCTAATTTATTACGAATATTAGGCCAAAAATTTGCGAAATATCGCAAAAACAAATATTGCCTATGCTGCTCATCACTAATTTCAATGGGGCCGCAAAAGATGCAGACAGCACACCGTGTGCTGTCCACATCTGTAGTTCCGTTCCGCACACCCACAAAAAAGATAGAGTGTACAAGAATAGGCATTCCTCTCATAGTGCCAGCCATGTGGGGTCCGCAAAACACTACGGCCGTCTGAATGAGCCTGGGTATACCTGATTGATAGGAATTTGTGACAAATTATTTCGTAACAAATCAAATTTCATGGCTAACTTTGGGAAAGTTGCCGAATCAAATTTTTCAAAGCTTCTCTCATCTCTAGTAACAACACTGCAGTTTATCAAAATTTATCGAAAGCATGCTCCATGTTCATAATTTTGCTGCAGGTTAGCATAGCAAGTCGAATCTTAAAACTAACTGTCACTGTCACTGGTATGTAACAAAATAAGGCATGGTAGGTATATAAGAAAAGTCATTGAATTAAATATATACCCTATTAAGACATAGCATTTATTGATATATCTTAAAAAATTTATATAAACTGAACAAAAATATAATTGCAACACTTTCGGTTTTGAACCCATTTTGCATGAGCTAAACTCAAAGTTCTGAAACATTTTCTACATACACAAAAGACCCATAACTCTCAAATATTGTTCACAAATCTGTCTAAATCTGTGTTAGTGAGCACTTCTCCTTTGCCGAGATAATCCATCCCACCTCACAGGCAAGGTGCTGATTAGACAGCATGAATATTGCACAGGTGTGCCTTAGAATGCCCACAATAAAAGGCCACTCTGAAATGTGCAGTTTGATCACACAGCACAATGCCACAGATGTTGCAACATTTGAGGGAGCATGCAATTGGCATACTGACTGCAGGAATATCTACCACAGCTGTTGCCCATGCAATGAATGTTCATTTCTCTACCATAAGCCGTCTCCAAAGGCGTTTCAGAGAATTTGGCAGTACATCCAACCGGCCTCACAACCGCAGACCACGTGTAACCACATCAGCCCAGGACCTCCACATCCAGCATGTTCACCATCATGATCGTCTGGACAGCTGCAGCAACAATCGGTATGCATAACCAAAGAATTTTTGCACAAACTGTCAGAAACCATCTCACAGAAGCTCATCTGCATGCTCGTCATCCTCATCGGGGTCTGGACCTGACTGCAGTTCGTCATCGTAAACGACTTGAGTGGGCAAATGCTCACATTCAATGGCATCTGGCACGTTGGAGATGTGTTCTGCTAACGGAAGAGTCCCAGTTTTCACTGTTCAGGGCAGATGGCAGACAGAGTGTGTGGCATCGTGTGGGTGAGCGGTTTTCTGACGTCAACGTTGTGGATCGAGTGGCCCATGGTGGCGGTGGGGTTATGGTATGGGCAGGCATATGTTAGGGACAATAAACACAGGTGCATTTTATTGATGGCATTTTGAATGGAGTAAGCAGAGAATAGTCAGGAGAAGCCGGAGTCAAATACCAGGAGAGAAATAAAGTACCACAGGAGTCCGCATAGAATCGTCAGGTGGAAGCCTGGGTCGGAATACCAGGAGAGCAGCGCAGTACAGGAGGAGCAGGCAGAGGATCGTTAGGGAACACAGGAACAGGTAAGTATGCCAGGTAACAGAATCGCAAATTAACCTAATTAACAGGCAACCTGTGGCCAGCAGGCCGCCTGTTAAATACTGACTTGCTGGGGTAATGTGATGTGGCCAGCGTCACATGACCCACCCTGCTGAATACAGCTGAGCACCGAGTGCCCAGTTCGGTGCTCAGACCTCCCCTGGTTGCCGGGGGAACTGAGGACGCCGGCTGCGCTGAGGAGAGCGAGCGCCTCGTCGGCATCCCGTGACACCTTTACCACCATTTACTAGCCAGCCTAAAAGTCTCTATGGGCAAACCTTTGGTTAAATTATTAGGTCCCAACCATATGTGTATTGAATTTGTGGTGGCAACATCTTTGAGGTACATTTATTAGGCCTGCGTTTGTGCCTATATCTAGGCATAAGTGATGTTTCTACACTGTCCTTGTCACTTTGCAAAAAAGAGGTGCTGGCAGGACCGTCAACTCTGACTCATTTATCAGCTATGAGCTGGCATAGATTTAAATCCAGGCATATGGTCTGCCAGGTCATGCACCTTGTCACAAATTAAGCACAACCTCTGGTAGAGCACGGGGAAATTACGACTGACATTTGTAAATGATCCCCCTTTGTTTATAATTCCATAATCTCCTTTCCACTATGGTATTAAAGGCTGTTTTAGTGTAATGTTCCTGGAAACTCATGTTATATTTATACCACAGGGCTGACCTCTACCTACTTTTATAGTGTTTTTTTTTAACACAAACAGCAAAAACTGTTTTGTGAGCTAAATGTTGCTGAATGTTTTGGAACCTTTAACAGACCTAAGGTGCTTTCACCTACATTGATGCTGCAAACAATGTTTTTTTGTCTACTGGATGGCTGAAGTTGCTGTATATACTTAGCAGAATGTCAATCCCTTCAAGAGGTTTTACATTGACTTTTGTTTCTGATACAAGAATGAAGTTCCAGTCATGGCACTCCAGCATCTACCTATCACAAATTGATACCTACCCTAACTCATGAATGTTGATGAGACCTATCACACATACAGTTTACTTATTTCTATTGTATTAAACAATTAAAGTTTGTATATAGAGATAGTGAGGGCTGTGTGGTAATCATACAATTTGGCAAGGAGATGCTATGGTGCATGGTGATATTTTTTTTTTTTTAGCAAGGGCACTCACAACCAGAATGGCTATTACAGCAATGTTCAGCAATAGGTTACCTGACCTACAATATATCTAGATGTTGATTTGTTAGACTTGACAGTAGAGGAAAGGTAGAAAAAACTGTCTACTATATAGGGGAACTTCTTCAGGACTGCTAGAAATAGGTTGATACCAAACAAACAAGTCCTGTTGACAGGACTTTCTTTTCCATCCTGCATAACGAAAACCAGACGGATACGTTATGATTGCCCATAGACCTGTATTATGATGGATCAAAACAGAAGACCTCTGAAGGTTTAAATTTTGAATTCCATCTTATGAATTCCGTTATTTTCTGTTATAACCATGTTATAACGGAAAGCAATAACGGAATTCATAACGTTGATGTGAGCCTATCCTTAGTCATCTCCCCCTTGGCATTCTTCCAGCAACAATTATCAGCATAAAGATAATCCATGGAGGGTGTATGGAGACATCAGTGGACTCCAAAAAAGAAAGTAATAACATGAATTATCTTTTAAAAATGTGCATGGTCACTAAGGGGTTAATACCTTGTTGGCAGAGGAAGGTGCTTATGCATTTCAAACTAGAGCTCTTAATTGTAGCTTTTTTTTATACTTATCTATATACATATACCATTTAAACTGTATACAGTACCACCACAGAAGCACTTTAGAAACAATATAACACAACTTTTTCCTTTTATTCAGAAGGGAGTCTTAAAACTAATACAAAGTTTGAAAAAATTTGATCAGAGTTTTTTCATACTGAGAACTGTTGGGACATGTTCTGAAAAAGTAGGGTAATATGGTTGAGAAGGCGTATAAAATAACATATTGCAAAAAAAGCACAATGGGGATCTGCAAGCCATTAGTTACAATAAGTGGTAGCTATAGATATTACTTTTTGAGGAGCAGCTTAAATGGAAAATTAGACATTTTTAATAACATTGTATGAGGTTGTAGGTAAAATATATAATTACTAAACAGTTTGAAGCTGATCTAAAGAACAAGATGGAAATATATATGAGATATGGGTGGCTCACAATAAACATTGTTTTCTTAACCACTTAGCAACCAGCCTGCTTTGCACCTACAATGGATATAAAAAGTCTATACACCCCTGTTAAAATGTCAGGTTTCTGTGCTGTAAAAAAATGATAAATGATTTCAGAACTTTTTCCACCTTTAATGTGACCTATAAACTGTACCACTCAATTGAAAAACAAACTGAAATCTTTTAGGTGGAGAGAAGAAAACAAAAAAAAACGAAAATAATGTGGTTGCATAAGTGTGCACACCCTCTTATAACTGGGGATGTAGCTGTATTTAGAATTAAGCAATAACATTCAAAATCATGTTAAATAGGAGTCAGCATACACCTGCCATCATTTAAAGTGCCTCTGATTATCCCCAAATAAAGTTCAGCTGCTCTAGTTGGTCTTTCCTGAAATTTTCTTAGTCTTATCCCACAGCAAAAGCCGTGGTCCACAGAGAGCTTCCAAAGCATCAGAGGGATCTCATTGTTAAAAGGTATCAGTCAGGAGAAGGGTACAAAAGAATTTCCAAGGCATTAGATATACCATGGAACACAGTGAAGACAGTCATCATCAAGTGGAGAAAATATGGCACAACAGTAACATAGTAACATAGTACATAAGGCCGAAAAAAAAAGACATTTGTCCATCCAGTTTGACCTGTCATCCTGCAAGTTGATCCAGAGGAAGGCAAAAAAAAACAACCTGTGAAGTAGAAGCCAATTTTCCTCACTTTAGGGGAATAATAAATTCCTTCCCGACTCCAATCAGGCAATCAGAATAACTCCCTGGATCAACGACCCCTCTGTAGTAGCTATATCCTGTAATATTATTACACTCCAGAAATACATCCAGGCCCCTCTTGAATTCCTTTATTGTACTCACCATCACCACCTCCTCAGGCAGAGAGTTCCATAGTCTCACTGCTCTTACCGTAAAGAATCCTATTCTACGCAGAGGATGTCCCCTCGTCACAGCTACAGTCCTGGGGATAAATAAATCATGGGATAGATCTCTGTACTGACCCCTGATATATTTATATATAGTAATTAGATCTCCCCTCAGTCGTCTTTTTTCTAAAGTCAATAACACTAATTTTGATAATCTTTCAGGGTACTGTAGTTGCCCCATTCCAGTTATTACTTTAGTTGCCCTCCTCTGGACCCTCTCCAGCTCTGCTATGTCTGCGTTGTTCACAGGAGCCCAGAACTGTACACAGTACTCCATGTGTGGTCTGACTAATGATTTGTACAGTGACATTACCAAGAACTTGACGTCTCCCCAAAATTTATGAAAAGACGAGAAGAAATATGGTCTGGGAGGCTACCAAGAGGCCTACAGCAACATTAAAGGAGCTGCAGGAATATC
This sequence comes from Bufo bufo, assembly GCF_905171765.1. Classification (NCBI taxonomy): domain Eukaryota; kingdom Metazoa; phylum Chordata; class Amphibia; order Anura; family Bufonidae; genus Bufo; species Bufo bufo. The sequence goes on from NC_053397.1 coordinate 179,472,486, forward strand.
TGGCAAGTCCTGGCTGTGTGGTACATGTGACAACAATCTCCCGTATTCTTCATATGTCTGGGCTATGGGGTAGAGTGACAAGACAAAAGCCTTTTCTTATGAAGAAAAACATCCAAGCCAGGCTACATTTTGCAAAAACACATCTGAAGTCTCCCAAAAGCATGTGGGAAAAGGTGTTATGGTCTGATGAAACCAAGGTTGAACATTTTGGCCATAATTCCAAAAGATATGTTTGGTGCAAAAAAAAAACACTGCACATCACCAAAAGAACACCATACCCACAGTGAAGCATGGTGGTGGCAGCATCATGCTTTGGGGCTGTTTTTTTTTTCCAGCTGGAACTGGGGCCTTAGTTAAGCTAGAGGGAATTATGAACCGTTCCAAATACCAGTCAATATTGGCACAAAACCTTCAGGCTTCTGCTAGAAAGCTGAACATGAAGAGGAACTTCATCTTTCAGCATGACAACGACCCAAAGCATACATCCAAGTCAACAAAGGAATGGCTTCACCAGAAGAAGATGAAAGTTTTGGAATGGCCCAGCCAAAGCCCAGACCTGAATCCGATTAAAAATCTGAGGTGTGATCTGAAGAGGGCTGTGCAAAGGAGATGCCCTCACAATCTGACAGATTTGGAGTGTTTTTGTAAAGAAGAGTGGGCAAATTTTGCTGAGTTAAAATGTGCCATGCTGATAGACTCATACCCAAAAAGATTGAGTGCTGTAATAAATTCAAAAGGTGCTTCAACAAAGTATTAGTTTAAGGGTGTGCACACTTATGCAACCATATTATTTTATTTTTATATTTTTTCTTCCCTCTACCTAAAAGATTTCAGTTTGTTTTTCAATTGAGTTGTACAGTTTATAGGTCACATTAAAGGTGGAAAAAGTTCTGAAATGATTTATCTTTGTCTCATTTTTTTAAATCAGAGAAACCTGACATTTTAACAGGGGTGTGTAGACTTTTAATATCCACTGTAAGTGACCAAGCAATTTATTTAATTTTTTATCATCTCATTCCAAGAGCTATAACTCTTTTTTTCTTGTTTCTTGGTGTATTGTTTTGATGAGGCATGTAGTAGGTTTTTAATAGCGCCATTTTGGGGAACATTTAACTCCTTGATTATCTTGTATTAACTTTTTCTGGGGGAGGGTAGAAAAAAAAGACAGCAATACCATCATTGTGTTTGTACCTTGTAAATCTTGCGACTTTCACTTTGCAGCATAATTAATATGATAACTTTATTCTCTAGGTCAGTATGATTACAATGATACTAAATGTATATGGTGTGCAAATGTCACGAGGGTGTCGAGAACCACGCCTGACTCCGTTATACCCGGGGTCAGGAAGTCGCAGCGGTTGGCTGCACGCTCTATGTAAGATAGGGCTGTTTCCTTATGGTAGCTTTGTGGGTTTGCTTTGCAAACCCTTTTGGCTCACTCAGGGATCCGTAGCTCCTTCTCCTCAGCTGTTCCTTGTCCAGCACTCCCAAACCTCCTTATATTCCCCTCTCACACTTCTCTGGTTGCCAGATATAGAGCTTCCTGCCTGGACATCTATTCTGACCCTCTGGAGCTGTGTTGCTGCGTTCTCTGGTAGTTGGTCCAGAACGCTACCCTCTGGATCCCTGTTGGACCTTTGTGGTCTATTGTGGTCGCCCACCTGGGTGTATGTGTTTGTCTGTATTGTCTGTCCTCTCCCTGGTGTTTCCCTCTTAGTGACAGTGGTGCGGACTAGCGATCCCACCGGCCCGTTCACTATCTAGGGCTCATTTTAGGGAAAGCCAGGGTTTAGGCACGTGATCGCCTCACGGGTGAGGAACCCGTCTAGGGACGTCAGGGCAGTCAGGTGCCAGCCGCAAGGTGAGTTAGGGGTCACCACCTTTCCCTCTCCCTTGGGCAGGGCTTTCCCTTTTTCCTCCCTGTGCGTGACGCCGGTCATTACAGCAAAAAGCAAGAGGATCGAGCTTCTGGTAAAACAATAGATATCCTTTATTTGATGCGGTAAAATCCATACAGTGTAAGACAAGTGCAAAATCTACGCGTTTCGGATCCCAAGTTAACGATCCTTACTCAGGGTTTTAACGCTTCAAAAAAAGGATATAGTTTTACCAGAAGCTGGATCCTCTAACTTTTTGCACAGTTTATGTCGGCCTTGTCCTAGCCACATCTGTGCCTCTGACACGATACGCAGGTGAGCGCTGCATGTCTGACTTTCTATACCTATACCAAATATATATATATATATATATATATATATATATATATATATATATATAATCGAATAGAAAGCAGGACTGCACTCCAATATGTGATGAAAAAATCAAAGCAGTTTATTCACCCATGTTAGGCAAAGTTTGCGACGTTTCAGCTCTTGCGAGCCTTTCTCAAGCTTGAGAAAGGCTCGCAAGAGCTGAAACGTCGCAAACTTTGCCTAACATGGGTGAATAAACTGCTTTGATTTTTTCATCACATATTGGAGTGCAGTCCTGCTTTCTATTCGATTATACTATTGGGGATTGCCGTTGCCCCCCTTTTGGACATTGCACCCACTTGTCAGGTTGGTGCTCCCGTTGGACTTTCTTTTTTATATATATATATATATATATATATATATATATTTTACTACTTTTGCACAATAAAAACCATTTTTTGTAATGTTTTAAGTTTTTGCATCACTGTATCCCAAGACCCACAACTTTTTTATTTTTATTTTTACAGAGCTGTGTGGGGGCCATAATTTTTGCAGGACGACTTGTAGTTTTCATTGGTGTCATTTTTTTACAGTGGAAAAGCATAAAACAATTCTGATATTGTTTTTTGGGGTTCTTTTCTATGGCATTCGCCATGTGGGATAGGTTACTGTACATGATAATGGTATAGTGTGGGTTGTTATGGGTGCACTGATACCAAATATGTTGAGGGGACTTTATTTTTGCAACTTTTTCCATTGAAAAAAAAAATTTCAATGGAAAAAGTGTATTTTTGTAATTTTTGTAATTTTTTTTTACTAAAGCTTATTTTTTGAATTTATTAGTCCCAAAGGGGATTTTGACATGCTTTAATCACTTCTGCACCTCTGGCATAGGCTGATAAGCACACACTAAGGGCAGGCCTGGGGATTTCACTAGGACCCAGTTGCTGTATGGAAACACTGCCACTCTGCGATCTCATTCACAATGGTGCTGATGCCTGACAGAGGGCGCCCCTCCGTCTGAAACAGCTTGGATGCCAAGGTTGATCTTGACTGTAGCATCTAAGGGGTTAAAAGCAGGGGTTCCGTGCTTTTGTCGATCCGTGCCGAAAGATCAGGAGACGTGTGATGCTTAGACTAGGCTGCCATATAAAGGTTGTGGCCTAGCCTATTCCCCCTTAGTGATTGCAGTCACTTAGGGGTTAATAGTTATAGGCTGTCAGTCTTTCAAAAACAAATATTGGCATTTAATTCAAAATTTGCAACCCATCTTGAGAGAAAACTCAACGCATACTTTATTTGTAATATATCCTTTATTTGATTTCTAAATTCATAAACGTACATGACAACCGTGCTTTTCTTACAGATAGACACCATTAAAAGACATTTAAAATGCATCTTATATTACATTTGGTCCATAAAACAGGTTGCAAGATACTAAATATAAAGGATATTTCATTTTTTTCCCATTAACAAGCTCTGTATATAGTTTACTATGCATATGTTACATTACATATATATTTTATATATAGAGATAACTTTGTTTGAGTCTTGACATAATATCTTATTGCGGGTAAGCTTATTGTATGATAGAATATATTTTTTATAAGGGAAAAGACTACAAAAGATACAGTTATTCACAATTGAAACACAGTAGTTCCTACATCACTATTCTGCTAAAGTAGTTATTTTGTATATAAGAATGCTACAAAGCATATCTGTAAATTTTTTTTTTTTTGTATGTACGTGTGGTATACAATCAAACATTTAAATACTGCATTTATTTTTCTGAACAACATTGGACTGTAGTACATATATTTAAAGAGCCATCCAGAGCGAATGGGTTATTAGCTCTGGTACTGCATAAACTTCACAAAGAATGATAGGAGACATTGTATACAAAATAAAGTTACAACAAGACGTTTTGCCTGGTTGCACTACAGACATACATTATTATAATTTAGAATATGTTACATTTGGTATGAGACATTTCAGGATCTACGAAACAATACTGTTGTACAAATTCCCTTAAAATATTTGTATATATTTTCTACAATAAATGTGCTTGACATTCTTAGAATATTAATTTATTGCAATAACATATATAGATATTCTTTTTCACTCTTTGGACAAAAATGACAAACCAAACTAACATCCACGATAAACATATAATCACATAATAGCTCTAAAGTATGTGCTATAGAACTTTTTTTTTTAAAGCACAAGACTTTGCTATAGAGAAAGTTCAATGTGCAACACAGTCATCAATCACCAATGTAGTCATTTTATGTTGTGCCTAAATTTGATCAAAAGGAGATGCCAAATGCGATCAAGCAGCAAGTATTTGTTTCTATTCCTATGTTACATTATATTTTGGAACACTGGAACACTTAGATCATTTACAAGGTGCCATAAATCCAACCAGGGGTGTTGCGTGGCATAAGGGTGTCATTATCCTTTTTCCCTAATGTATTGAAAATTGCAATGTCATCCCATTCTACATTTTCCAACAGTTTAAGTGAATACTCTAGAAATAAAATCAACTTGTCTCTTCTTTTAAAATACTTAAAATAATTTTAATGTAATTACAGTTGGGTTTTTTATTTAATTAATTGCTTCTTTAAAAAAAAAATTTCAATAAAGTGTTCAATGGATTGTATATTTCATTTTGTAAGAAAAAGCTGGTGTTTGGCATATACATTATCATTTTTATTATTTAGATTTTTCTGTACTAAATGTATATGTAAATTTGGTCCCTTGAACTTGATTGTGCTTTCATTTTCTTAATAAGAAAAAAATCTATAATTTCCATTTAAAGAAAACCTTTGACAAAAAATATTAGACCTTTTTTTTTTTTTACAATAATTGAAAAAAGAAAATCCTTCAAACATCTATGTTATCTCCCTTTGTTCTGTAAAAATGCTAAGCAAAAAAAAAAAAGAAACAGAGATAATTTACCCTTTACATGGATTGTATTCAAAGTCTCGGGAGCTGCCTCTAAGAAATGTTACTGAATTAAAAATCAATCACACAAAACCCTATATCTTAGTAGCCAAATATAGCTTTAGAAATGGTGCTTTTTCGGTTTATAAATTCAACTCTTTGCAGTAAAGATAAAAACTTTAACAGTCTAAATTGCCTGAACACGCAAACCATTCACGTTAATTCACAAAACAGTAAGAAAATAACCTAGTTGATTTCCTTGTGCTCTACTGGTGATGGTCCCCTTTTTTGCCACTGGAGGTAGGTAAATTCTTTATTCCAGATGTAATTATGTGGTCATGTCAACCATTTTGTATTTAGAGGATCATAACAACTGGACTTCCTTAGTACAGTATATTTATATATAGGCTTCCTTGTTGGCAGAGTTACTCTTTGACAACTGTTCAGGCCCATTTTCATTGTGAACAATATCATCACTTGGCTGGATCATGACCTGTAGACGCTGGAGAAAATAAAAAGTGTTGTTGGATTATTGTATTGTATTAAAATATACCTGTGTGGCCTATGCAAATTTGTAGGGAATAGATTATGCTTAGTTTCAATTTTGCATTCTAGAAAGTTTATCTTTGAATATATTTACCAAGCATTATAGTAAAAAAAAAGCTTATAAAAAGGTAAAAATCCTCTAGTGGTACCGAATAGTCAAATAAAGCATGGTACAGTTTGCAAACAAAAATGGAAAAGCCAATAAGCAAATTAAAAATAAGCTTCTTTGTACATCTTTATTGAAATTTTTATCTGTTTCAATCTACAAAAAAGGTCAATGGGGGACTTTTATCATGCTATTTATGACACTATTATGGCATAAAAAAGTCACAAATTGTGGTACATGCAATATGTGTGCCATAATTTGTGACTTTTTTTTAGCATCTCATCATTTTTCCAAAGTAGTGAGAAAAGGGTCAGGGCTTAGTGGGAATTATTTCGTTATAGCAGATTGCTGAACAGGAAACGAACATAAATTATAGCTTAAGTCTATGCCAGGCTCTTGCTTTTGTAGATTTGATTTTCTAGCACATGAAGAGGCAGAAATGTGCCTAATTTTAATAAATAGGCGCTTCTCACTTCAATGCACAGAGGATCAAGATTTGTATATGGGAACTCCAGACTTGATAAATCTCCCCCCATGTGTTTTTTTTTCTAGTACACAAGGAATGGTTTCAAAGAGAAAAAAACAAAAATTACAAGAATTGCTTTCTCTTTCCCTTATTTTTCATTTTCCCCTAAGACAGGGATCAGCAACCTCCGGCACTCCAGCTATTCTAAAACTACAACTTCCACAATCCTCCTTTCACTTATATGGGAGTTACAAGAATAACTAAGTGTGCACGCTGGGAGCTGTAGTTTCAAGCTGTAGTTTTGAAGATTATACCTGTTTTAAAGATCCTTTGAGGGAGAGGAACATAAATATCATGTATCCTGGAATCAACAACATGGAAGATAAGGCCATAAACCAGCCAACTCCCTGTCCCCAAGCAGGGAAAACATAGCTGCCCATAGTAAGCGGAGTCATTTGCACAGCACTGAAAATGAATACTCCCTGTAAAAGACAAAAATAATTCAACAACAATTTTAAGATGCACATGTATTACTTGGCTCACTTTGAAAAGTAAGCTAACTCAAATCAGAAATGATTAAGTGCTGAAAAGGTCACAAAGTCAACATCAAGAAAATTAATGCAAAGTACTTTCAGTCTGGCATCAAAAGGGACAGAAATAGAAGCTGCTATAAAGCTCTTTCCTAAGGGAAACTTGTTGACATTTCAATAATCAGTGTTTTACAAAGTGGGTAGTGAAAGAACAGTCAAGTTTAAATTATGTTTGCCAAATCTTTACAAAAAATGTTAGTGTTGATTTTATTTATTTTTTTCCCCTCAACTTTTTTACACATCAAGGCCTATAGAATTGCTTATCTATTAAACAAGGTGGACACCCCAATAACAGTAAAACTAGACAGCTTATTCACCCCAATTTGAGAATGAAGGCCAAATATAACTGCTTATTAAACAAGGAGGACATTGTTCAATTATCTAGCTCTGTGCCCTACACAGGGATTGATACAAACTGTGCTGTCTCCTATGGATCTCTTTAGCTTCAGATTACAGTCCCTGAACTGTGCCTGCAGTCACCCTATGCTCTACCTACAGCGTGTAAAAGCTCTCCCTCCGATCTCCCTACACTGTCCCTGCACTCTCCTTATAGAATATTCCATAATTAAAAGCTTTTAGCAACACTGTCCCTAGTGCTTGTCATGTCTATCCCTATGCTCAGCTCACACTGAAATGGCAGAGACCACGCGGGATGAGGCTTTTAAAGGGCTGTGACATCACAAGGACTGGCTAGCTGCTGTTTGGCTTTCTGTGTGGCATTATGTGTGATTTAGCATTCCCGGGCTTCTAACTTTCACTTTGTAACATGTGTAGCCTCCATTTTAGGAAAAAAATATTTTTTTACCACGAAGCATGAGGAAATTTAGATTTGTTGAGAATCACATTTTTCCTAAATTTCAAATCGAATTCCACTTTGGATCCTTCGATTCGCTCAACAATAGTCGTTATATCGCTGCATGACTCATATTTTCTTGAAATTCAGCTCAGAAACATGTGTCCTGACTGTATTCTTCAGAATTTGCTAATATAATGCAGAATTCATTGAACCATCAAACCATGATACCACCACTGTGGTTTTTATGCTGGAATGCAGTGTTTACCTTTCTCCAAACCAAAAAGTTCTATTATGGTCTATTCCATCTGCAAAAAGAATGTTTCAACAGCCTTTTTGGCTTGTCCATGTGATCTTTAGCAAACTGCAGATGGGCCACAATGTTCTTTTTGGAAAGAAGTGGCTTTCTTTTTGCAATCCTGCCATGCACACTATTGTTTAGTGTCCTCCTGATGTTACACTCATGAACATTAACATTAGCTGATGTGCATAGGTAAGGCCTTTAGTTGCTTAGAGGTTTCCCTGGTATCCTTTGTGAGCTTGAAGATTATTATATGCTTTGTTCTTGCTGTAGTCTTTGTTGGTTGACCACTCCTGAGGAGGATAATAATGGTCTTGAATTTACTCCATTTGTACACAATCTGGCTCTGGTTTGGAGGAGTACAGACCTTTTAGAGTTGGCTATGTAACCTTTTCCAGCCTGAAGAACATCAACAGTTCTTTTTCTGAGGTCCTCAGCAATCTCCTTTGTTTGTACCATATTCACTTCCACAAATATATGTTGTGGAGATCAGATTATTGTTTAAATAAAACAGGTCACCCACTCATACCCGACTGTCTTCTCATTGAGAAAACACTTGACTCTAATTTCACCTCCAAATTTTCTGCTAATCACTAAAATTCCCAAACTTTTGCCAGCCTGTTATCTTTTAGGACGTATGTGAAAATCTGATGCCTCTTTAAGTCCAATGTATGCAGAAATATTGAAAATTCTGAAGTATTCACAAACTTTCAAGCATCACTGTATCACACATGAAACAGTGAATACATATACGGTATCTACCTGAAAGATCACTAATTTCATAGGTCACTTAATAGCAATTTTAAAATAACATTATTAAAGTCATTTAAAAAAAAATACTTTTTATTGTTTGCTTACAGGCATGGTTTCATATTTATAGATTTTTAGTGTCCAACCATGCAGACAACTCTAATGATGGCACTATTTATAGGCTTGAAGTTAAAGTGACTAGTGACAGGAAAGTTGTTTGGCTATTGTCCAGGATTAGAAACCTGGCTGCTTTCTTCCATAAACAGTTTCACACTTGTCCTTAGGTTGTTTGTGGTACTGTAGCTCAGCCCTATTCATTTTAATAGAGCTGAGCTGCCATACCAGACACAACCCGTGGACATGTGTGGCAAAGTTTTTGAAAGAAAACAGACATTTTGTTCTACTCCTGGAAACCCCTTAAATTGTGACTAATGCCGATACTGAATTTAAAGGCATAATACAGATGTTTCTGTCAGGGTCTATATAAAACTGGGGAAAAACATACAAATTTGGCATGCTCCATTCGACCAAACTGCTTGAATAGGACAATATCTCCAAACAAATAGAATCTATCTATTTATCTATCTATCTACAGTATTTCATAACATAGTTAACATACTGAGTACAATGTAACAATATTTTTTTCTCAATGATAAATATTTCCTGCCAATGAGACATTTTATTAGTCACCCATCTTACCCCTACAACAATGGGTGTAAAGAATGACCAGCAGAGTTTCCACCAAAGAGAAGGCCTGTAACCAACCATTTCTTCAATGTTGTCATAAAATCTATTAACACCTGGAAAAAATATGAATGTTTAAATGAAATCCAGAGACTTGAAAAAAAAGCAATATTTCTAATTGCAGTATAATGAAATGGGTTACTTTTATGAGATACCATTCTGTAGATTTTATACACATTAGTTTTTAGGTATACATAAGTATATTTAGCTATATAACCTATTTTCAGCATAACTTTATTCTCAGTACCTTTTTAGTTTAAAACAGCAAAGCAAACAACTTTTGATTTTTCTGTTCTCAGATGACCTCTTGTATTAGTTTGATTTAAAGAGGACCTTTCACCACTCCTGACATGCCCGTTTTAATAGCTTCATGCATTCCCCATGTAATAACAATTCAGAAGTATCTATTCTTATGGCTCTATGTTGTGCCATTCCTTTATTATTCCTGCTATAAGTTATGAATTAATTGCTAGCAGTCTTCAGTAAGGGTACAGAGGGGGGGTAACAAGTTGAGGGGTGTACCGACACAGACTGACTCTATCCAATCAGTGCTGCCCTTTTACAGACTGTGCAGGGACACCCCCCTTAACTGGTTAACTGTACCCTTACTGCAGACTGTTTGCAATTCATTCATAACTTCTAGTTGAAATAATAAAGGAGTGGCACAACATGGAGCCATAAGAGTAGATGCTCCAAAATTGTTATTAAGTGGGGAACGCATGAAGCTATTAAAACAGGGATTTCAGGAGCGGTGAAAAGTCCTCTTTAAATGAGATGTCAGCCAATGCTTGAGATCAAACAGTGGTGCAGTGACTGAGTGGTTAGCACTGTGGCTTTTCAGTACTGCAATCTTGGGGTGGAGGCCAATCAATGTTAAAATCTGCATGGAATTAAATACCTTTGCCCTTTACTAAAATGGCTTGTAGTGCCAATGCCAATGTTAACAGTCTGCTAGGGCAACCACTGGTTATTGTCTCTTCTCGTGTATGTGATTCATGATGAATCATATCACATTACAGCCCCGGCAAATCATCATGCATGACACATTATGTCATGTGAGTGCAGTTGCTAATTGTCATAGACAATACTTAAAGGGGCTATCCCATGATTAATGTGAAAAATTTAAATCAAACATCACATAATTATAGTACATTACCACCACTTTCTAGCAAAGCTAGAACCTGCCTTGTATCTCACATGCATCCAGAACTTCCCCATCCTGTTTATTGCTCCAATTGCTTTTGCTAGTTTATTTCAGGCTGCCAGCTCAGAGGGAGTGTCCTTTCCTAGGGAGTGTGTCCTTTCTGTTGCGTCTTTATGTTGTAGCTAGGCAACGTTCTGCTGAAGAGTGTCACTCCCTGCAGTAACATTCTGCAGTGTAAGTAATGGCTTGTTGCAGATTTTCCGAAGTTTAATCCACACCTAAATCCATCCTTTGCTTTCTTTTGGAAGGAAAGCTACTTTGCACACCCATAAGAGGCTTGTTGGGTCTATAAGACTCCTCAAGCAGGTGAACATCTCTCTGTGTTTGCCCCTCTCAAAATTCTAACAAATCTAGACAAATCTGAAAAATATTTGCATTGAACTTTGATTCTAATTAATCGATTCGATCATTTCCTAAATAGACATGTTTACTAAAACAGGCATGTCCGGAGAGCTGAAAGGTCCTCTTTGAGATAACATAATATTTCATAGGCTTTCTTACCATAACACCATGATATTGAAATGCACTCAAAAAACACAAGGAACAGCAGACTCATTCCACTGGCTGAATAATAATCGAAAAGTTTGAATACATAAATTCCACCCTGCGGAGAAAAGAAAACTTCAGATTACATGTTTGATTTTTTTTATACAATGACAATTAACTGAATGCTATAATTCCTCCCAATCTTGTTCAAAGCATGTCATACCATGAGAGTAAAAGACTACAAAATATTTAAATGTGCAATCTTATACTTAGATTGATCATCTTTGCAGAGTGGACTATAATTATGACCATGTGAGAACAAGCTCAATGTTGGTGGTCCTTATATAGTTGCTACAGTTGAATAAAGACCAAGGGTCCATCAAGTTTAACTTTCCACCCTTTAATTATCAAACAGTGACATGCACTTATCTCAGTCTGTGTATAAGAAAGATATAGCTAATTGCCATAGAAATTATCAAAACTGGGGTATTGAGGCTTGAAAATAGATTTCTTAGAAGCGATATAATTACTATACAAATATAACAATTTACATTAAGCAAATCAAATATTTTAATTTTTTTATACGTAGACCTATAATCATGGGAAGGGGACCTCCACTATGTCTAAAGGAAAGATGATTTCTACATATTCATAAACAGTCCTTACACAGTATGGTTGAAAGAAGAGAGATAGGTCCATCAAGTTCAAACATGGCATGGGTGAGGATGTGGATGAAGGTAGGACAATATGAAACCAGAATAGTTTGAACATGATTGACTTGTGTTTTTGTCTACCTTTCTAGGTCTTTCTGCTAGACATGTTGTATTATTTCAGCCTGCACACAAACCGATACAAGAATAGTTACCTGAGTTATGTTGGACAAACCAATGAGATAGGAAACAACGCACACAACTGCAATAAATATTTCTCTTCGAGTACGCAACAGTTTTGGAAACTCATCCACAAGAGCTGTTATAAACCCTTCAACTGTGCAGAACTGCAAAGTAAGAAGGAACATTGTACAATTCATGTCAGCAAAATCATTAAAATTATATACTTAGGTACAATAGGCCTTGGGAACAAATAAATTACATTCTCATGGTTCAGCTCAGAAAATGACTACCACATTCAAGTGCCTCATAAGTATTCAAAACGGCATTTTATTTTTCCATCTGCTGTCTGCTGGAATTTCTCTTACCTTGTTAAGAAATGTGCATTCAAATTGGTGTTATTGTTGGTGAGATCTGTCAATTTTTCATAGCTGGAAAAACATCAGAGCTTATTGCTTTATTTGGAGTGGTTTGCCTATTTATATACTGCATCTATATCTCCCTCTGATGGGATCAAAGATTAAAAGAACCTGAAGTGACTACTCTGTGCATTTGCATGTAAATCAATGATAGTAGGTACAGATGGTTGCATCTAATATTCTGCTGGGTATTCATTCTTAAAATGAAGGATACCATTCTAAACAAATATTTAACAAACAAGCTATACAATTAAACTCACTCCTTTGCTTTAAAACTAAAAGTAAATAATCAATAAAAAATATAAATCATTGTCATCACCGCATCCCAAAACATCATACTATTACAATGTAGAAGTATTTATCACTAACGGTGAACAATGTAACAGAAAAGAAAGCATGGTTGGTTCAGTGTTTTTTGGTCTCTTCACCCCCCAAAAAAGATTGATTAAAAAGTAATTAAGAAGTCAAACATATCCCAAATTGGTATTGATAAAAAATGCAGATTGTTCCACAAAACATGAGCCCTTACACAACAGCATAGACATAAGTATGAAAATGTCATAATAGAATATGGAAATACAAAGAAAAAATAATTTTTTCTACAGTTTTAAATTTTCAAGTATTAAAACACAAGAAAAACAAAAAAAAGCGGTGTTTCTGTAATTGTATTGACCCCGCAGGATGACGTTAACATGTCATTTTCACTGCATAGGGAACGCTCTAAAAAACGCGCAAAAAAGTGTCACACATGTGGTATCGCCGTGCTCAGAAGAAGTAGGGAAATGTGGTTTGGGGTGTATTTTTACATATACCCATGCTGGTCGAGATAAATATCTCTGTAAATTGACAACTTTGTATACAATTTTTTTAAAAGTTGTCATTTATTGTGTGTGAGATATTTCTCACACACAGTATGGGTATATGTAAAAATACACCCCAAAACACATTGCCCTACTTCTTCTGAGTACGACGATACCACATGTGTGACACTTTTTTGCAGCCAAGATGCGCAGATTTTTTTTTGCCACAAGTTAGCGGAAATTGATTTTTTTTTGTTTGTTTGGGTTTTTTTTTCTTACAAAGTCTCATATTCCACTAACTTGTGCCAAAAAATCTTACATGAACTCACCATACCCCTCACGGAATCCAAATGCGTAAAAATGCCCTGTGAAATCCTAAAGGTACTCATTGGAATTTGGACCCCTTTGCGCAAGAAAAGGCATTCTCTATATAGTTCTGGCAATGTGCGGATCCGCAAAATGCAGAAAGCACATTGCCGATGTCCGTGTTTTGCGGATCCGCGGATCCGCAAAACACATACGGACGTCTGAATGGAGCCTTATAGGGGGGTAATCAATGACAGGGGGGTGATCAGGGAGTCTATATGGGGTGAACAGGGGTTAATAAGGGGTTAATAAGTGACAGGAGGGGGGGTTGGGTAGTGTAGTGTGGTGCTTGGTGCTACTTACAGAGCTGCCTGTGTCCTCTGGTGGTCGATCCAAGCAAAAGGGACCACCAGAGGACCAGGTAGCAGGTATATTAGATGCTGTTAACAAAACAGCGTCTAATATACCTTTCTGATGCAATTATTTTAACATCTACAGCCTGCCAGAAAATGATCATCGCTGGCAGGCTGTAGTTTAACTTCTCAGCTGCGCGTCGCTGTAAAAGCGCGCGCATGCGCGTCATTGAGACCTGAGAGAGCCGCCGCACTGACGCCTTTCGGCGTTAGTGTGATGGCAGGAGGTTAATGTGGTTCGGCAAGTGCCTAGGGGCGGCGTTACTGCAGTAAGTGCCCAGGCCCTTCGGCGATGTGCCCAGAAAACCACACCTCTTTCACCTCTCTGGCCCACCCTTGTTGCCAATTATTACCTCCTCGACTCCCTCCCAGATCTTGCACCTGCGCCGCTCCACACTTGTCCCGCACCTGCGCACTGCTGTGCCCATTATGGGCAGAGGAACAGGTAGTTAGACTGCGCTTGCACCGGCGGTGCAGGTGCGAGATCTGGGAGGGAGAGGAGAAGATAATAGGAAACACGGGCGGGTCAGAGAAGTGAAAGAGGTGTGGTTTTTTGGGCACATTGCCGAGGGGCCTGGGCACTTGCTGCAGTAACGCCACTCCTGGGCACTTGCCAAACCTCTTTAGCAGAATTTTAAAAAGTCTTTATTTGAAGATCTCGGCGAGGGACAGAACAAATAAATGTACCATTGTAATGAGGGCACAGGAGTCTATAACCTGATCTGAGCGGTCTAAAAGGCTCAGAATAGGTGACAGACTCCCTTGAAGAATAACCTGAGTTCAGCACCTCAGCTTATCAGTACCAGTATGCCACAGCCATTCAACTTCCTAGCACATTTTTTTAGTTGCTTTTGAAACTTTTCTTGTTTGGACTGGTTTTCACCTTAGTTGTTCAATGCTGGCAATCCCAGGTTACTATCCAGCCACATACAATTCACAAAAAATCAAAAAAGCTAATTGGCAATTTTATTTCATTAGTTAATGTCTCCATCATCTGTAACACGGCACATTTTGTCTGACAGTTGTAAAACAAAAATACTGCAAAATTATTGCATAATTTTATGCACTGTTCACACAGATCCACATATTGTTTTATTTCAAATGTGCATTTGTCAAGCAAAAATGTATTATTTTGCTGATTGGTGCACACAGCCTTTCATTTTATTTAATCTGGTCCTTTGTGCCACAATCACCGACTTCTCCCAGCTCAAGCCAGGTCTAAAAAAGTGGGAGTGGTGTAGACTGGGAAGGGTATGGGCCAGCAGGCCCATCTCATTTACCATTTTCTACTGTTGTTTTAGGTGTAGAAAATTTTCTAAATGTAAGATAACTAGGGAGCTGTCTTACATTTAGAAGTGGCCGTGGATCTGCCAAAGTTATGTAGAGGCCGGTGCCTCTACATAACTGTGGCAGATCCACCGTCAGTGCAGAGCTTTATTAAGACCGACGTCTAAAATGCTGTTCTTAATAAATATGCCCTATTTGCATATCTATCCATCTGTGCAGTTTTCCACATGTGATATCACCAAAGTAGGGTGCCTTCATAGGTGAGTCACAGTTGGTGTAGGGACTCTAAAATAAAAAAAACTAAAATAATAAACAACAACTTTATTATGTTACTTGACTTATAACTGGGGAAACTGCACTTATGATATTCTATAAACGCACAATACCATACTTGGGAGCTACTTTGTATTATGGTACTGTCTGCTGATCTAGCTGAGTACATATATGTATACACAGGCACAATTGCTCCTATATATTCAACTAGGAGCGGTCTATAATACACACAGTTGATCTAGCTAGGTACCTATAATATTTGAATCTGTGGCTCCTGTATGATATCCTAAGTGAGGAAGCGGGGTTTGGGTATACGATGTGATTAATAACTACTAGTAAACACAGCTCTCACCCTCAGTGTAATACGTTAACAGAATACTATCCTCCAACACCCCTAATGTAATGCTGAACTCCCTCACTACTGGCTCACATTAAAATATATCTGTCACTGCCTAGTACATATTCAAATAATCTGCTAAAACTGGCTATAGATCAACGCTGGCTCGACGCGTTTCTGGTGAAACCACCTCATCAGGAGCCTAAATGTTATTAACGCCAGATTAACATAGTTATAACAAACAGGTCCCACTCAAAGAGGCAACCTTGGCGTGGTCAGTGGGATTAAGCCTTTTGATCAAAATGTACACTAATGCCTCTTGTACAGCATGCAGTATAGGGGACTGTACACTTTAATATTGCGCGGAGAAGCTAGTTTAATTAGAACTAAGCATAGCATTGTGGATGTACGATCCAGCTCTGTTTTTCTCCCTTTGATATCTAAATTTTTTTTGGAAGCAGGTATATCGCACCCCTAAATCAGTATTTTGTGGAAGCAGGTATATAGAACCCCTTAATCAGTATTTTGTAGAAGCAGGTATATTGCACCCCTCAATCAGTATTTTGTGGAGACAGGTACTGTATATAGAACCCCTGAATCAATATTTGGTGGAAGCAGGTATGTCACACCCCTCAATCACTATTTTGTGGAAGCCGGTGTATCGCAGGCCTCAATCAATATTTTGTGGAAGCAGGTATATCATACCCCTCAATCAGTATTTTGTGGAAGCAGGTACAGAGAACCCCTTAATCGGTATTTTGTAGAAGCAGGTATATCCCACCTCTCAATCAGCATTTTGTGGAAACAGGTATATAGAACACCTGAATCAATATTTTGTGAAAGCAGGTATATTGCACCACTCAATATGTATTTTGTGGAAGCATGTGTATCAAACCCCTTAATCAGTATTTTGTTAAAGCAGGTATATAGAACCCCTCAATCAGTATTTTGTAGAAGCAGGCATATCACACCCCGCAATCAGTATTTTGTGGAAGCAGTTATATAGAACACCTTAAAGGGATTCTGTCACCTCTTTTTACCTTATAGAGATGCGGACATGCACGGCTAGATCGCCGTTAGCATGTTCGCAATATACCTGTCCCATATCTCTGAGTGGTTTTATTGAGTGAAAAAATGATTTTATATATATGTAAACCCAGCCTGGTAAGAGCCCAAGGGCGGGTACTAACCATTCTGGAGCCTAGCCATGCCCCCCTGTGAAGGAGCCCAGCACCGCCTGTATCCACAAATCTCCTCCTTTCTCGCAAAGTCACATCGCTGTAATCTCGCGATGCGCGAGCTCGCGCATGCGCAGTGTCGGCATAGTGTTCCTTCCCTGTGCTGGTAATAGCCTCAGTGAAAGAACTGCGCATGCACAAGCTTGCGCACCACGATATTACGGCGATCTGACTTAGTGAACAAGGAGGGGTTTCTTGGATACAGGCGGTGCTGGGCTCCTTCACAGGGGGTGCGTGGCTAGGGCTCTAGAACGGTTATTACAGCCCCTTGGGCTCCTTACCAGGCTGATTTACATATATATAAAATATTTTTTTACACTCAATAAAACCACTCAGAGATATGGGACAGGTATATTGCGGACATGCTAGCGGCGATCTAGCCGTGCATGTCCGCATCTCTATAGGGTAAAAAGAGGTGACAGAATCCCTTTAATCCCTTTAATCAGTATTTTGTAGAAGCAGGTATATCGCACTCCTCAATCAGTATTTTGTGGAAACAGGTATATAGAACCCCTGAATCAATATTTGGTGGAAGCAGGTATATCGCACCCCTCAATCAGTATTTTGTGGAAACAGGTATATAGAACCCCTGAATCAATATTTGGTGGAAGCAGGTATATCGCACCCCTCAATCAGTATTTTGTGGAAGCAGGAATATCAAACCCCTTAATCAGTATTTTGTGGAAGTAGGTATATCGCACCCCTCAATCATTTTTTTTGGGGCAACAGGTATATCACAAATAGCAAATAGTTGTTCCAATAACTCTTGTCCCTCTATATACCTGAGGTATTGCAGCAGAACCGCACACAACTGCTGCACAATACAAATTAATTATAATATACTTTGTATGTTAGAAAGTATATTATAGGTATATCACACCCCTCAATAAATTTTTTGGGGCGTCAACAGGTATATCACACCAGTTGTAATTAGTTATTCCAATAGCGTTTGTCCCTCTATATAGCTGCAGTATCGCAGCAGAACCGCACACAACTGCTGCACAATACAAATGTTAGAAAGTATATTATAAGTATATAACACCCCTCAGTATATCACACCTATCGATAGCCCACCTATACCAGTCCTTAAAAGGATTGTTGTGGCCCTATTAGCTAGCATTTGGTGTCCCTAACAGCCTGTCCCTGCTCCACACAGCAACATCTCCCTACACTGGCAAAAAACAGAATGTAAAATGGCTGCCAGATTGGGTTCTGTAAAGCTATAATCTGACAGCTCACTCTGCTGTCTTGTCTCCCAAGCGTTTTCTTGAGACAGGATTAAATTTCTCTCATAGCAAAAGAATATCTGGTTCCTCAGTTTCCCTCATAGGGGGATAAGATATGGTTCTTGGGAAAGGGAGCTCTGCATGTGCTTCCTCAATTGCCCCCCCCCCCCCCTTCCTTCATAACTAACAGAAACTCTCTCTCTTCTCCTTTCTATGTCTCTTTAGACCTAAACGCTCCTACCTTGCAGGAAGTAGAACCAGCCCACTCCTACCAAGAGGGGAGGAACAGGGTGGTTAACCCTGTTCCTGCCAACCATTGCTAACTATTATCCCCCCCCCTAGAATAAATGGCATAGCATCACATTACACTGCATATTAATCATTAAACAATTGTAGATATTGAAAAGTCTGGGGTACTGCACACCAATATGCTGATATTTTACATTGGACATAAGTACAGTATAATATGCTTTGTGACAACCAAATTTAAGGCAGACATACATTTTATATATTTTTCTGCACTATACAAACTTGATTTATTAGGGTCTATGAATGCCCTTTCAACAACAATACAAATTGCATCTTCTTCACTGCTTTAAAAAAAAAACAAGATTCATTCTTCATAAAAGAAGCGCACTGCTATATTATAACACTACTTATCCTGACCATGAATTTCTTCTATCATTTGAAACTGAACCAACAACTCCATCCTCTTCCCCTCCTGCTTTGACAGTGCCAGAAGCATATAGCCTTAGGCCAATCTTTGGCTTTTTTTTTTCCACAATTGCTCATCCCTCTGTCAGTCCAAAATAGTAACATAGAGAATGCATTCCAGGCAGTATTATTTCAATCTGAAAGGTGCAGTGAGGTGAAAGACATTTTGTAAGAGCAAATCTGAAACAGGAACTGCTTGTAAAGCACCATAGTAGAATAGAGGGAATATGTGCAAGTCTACAATGTAATATTATCTGCTGAGCTGGACAGGCATACCCATAGTTCTAATAAAGGGTGCAGTTTGAAATCATTGAAGGGTATTCAAATTCCAAGAAAACATTTAATGCATTAATGCATCGCTGCAAAGTATCATATATACAGTTAAAACGAGAAAGGATGACACATACCGGTCCTATACTGTATGCATGGTGGTCAAATGTACTGGTTGAAAGTGGTTTGAACATTACATCTCTTATCTTGTACTGGTCCTTAATAACAGTACAGTCCACAGCTGCAATCACAATTCTGCTGCCTACTTCTAGAAAGTCAGCAGGTGACATATCCCAAACTGAGCTGCTAGTAGTTAGCTATTTTTCTGCTATAGTATAGCTATTGATTTAAAAAAGAACTTCCCAGAATACAAATATCTGTGCGAACTGTGAGCCAGCAAAAAATGCAGAACATTTTCAACCTTGATAATAGGTTTAGGCAGGCTGCTGAATCTCTGGAGGTACTCTCTGGTATGGAGACTTACCGGCAATGCTCTATGGGAAAAGAATATGCAAAGAGGTATCTCCCAATAAGGAGAACCATCTATCCAGAACCACCTATTGGAAGTTCCTCCTTATGAGTCAAGATCCTCCTTTCCAAAAAGCCTTGAGATTTGACAAGGAAATACGTCCAAGCCAGATATCAATCCATAGACAGCTGTTTTAGGGTGCTTGCCCCTCATCATTATAGAGTTGGATTCTGGCTGGCTCAGTGCGATGCCTTGAAAGTGGCTTAAGTAGTGGGTGGTTTGTGTGCTGGCACACGGTAGGGTACTTCTTTGGCGCACAAAAGACGACCTCAATTGGGGAACGTTTGGTTTAATAGCTGTTTATTGTGCAGTAGTCTACTGCACAATAAACAGCTATTAAACCAAACGTTCCCCAATTGAGGTCGTCTTTTGTGCGCCAAAGAAGTACCCTACCGTGTGCCAGCACACAAACCACCCACTACTTCCTCCACAGTCCCTAGGAGTTTTTGGCAACTCCATCCAAAGGGACCGAACGGGTACTGGCGGCAATGACCCCCCCCCCCCTCCCTCTCTCTGTGGACCTGCCCCTATGGACGTTGTGCGCACACACGCACAACACCAAAAGGTGAGCATACTCCATCCATTTCTTTAAACCATATTATCGATACCCACCACCCTATGAGCGCCTCTCCCCATTTTTGTCTCTCGCCACAACTGTTGAAAGTGGCTTAGGCAGGGTGCAGAATCTCCTTAAAGAGGCCAGTTCTGTATGGAGATCTATTGACAATCCTCCACAGGAAACTAATATGCTAAGAGATATATCCAAGAAAGAGAAGCATCTTTCCAGTGCCACCTACTGGAAGTGATTCACTATGAGTCAAGACACAGCTTTCCAACAAGCCTTGGGATTTGACAAGAGAATATAATGAAGCCAGGTATCCATCTGTAGACACATGTTGCAGGGTGCTTGCCTCCTCATCAGTACAGATTAGGATTCTGGCTGGCTCAGTGTGGTGCCTTGAAACAGCTTAGGCAGGGTGCTGAATCTCCAGATAGTGGATGAATCCAAACATAAATGTAAAAGGGGCAAAGCTAAAGGGGGTGCATAGGAAAAAGCTGCACCTTATCCTTGGTGCTAGAGAGGGCAAAAGGCCTCTATGTTGCAGATAAAGACACCACTATTATAAATGGTACATGGTAGGTGCGGAGCATCCCATATTTTGCATTGAGGCCCAGGAGTATTCAGTAATGTAAAAACATACATAACTGGATGAACACTGTAATCTTCTAAGACCAAGATGTGCAATCAGTAATATGACTAATAAGACTTGTCATACTGTATTTAGTCGCTGCCAGGCTTATTAGGAAATCTAATGTTCCTTCTTCACGTGTTGCACTTAGATCTTAACATTTGTAAGCAGCTAAAATGTAGATTTGTCTACGGAGTCATTTACAATAAGTCTATATTCCATAAGAACTCCGGATAATTATATATACTTCAGACATTATTGTTGAAATATTTTTTTTCTCACTGATCGTCTCAGTTCCCGAGGCATATAGCGACCTACTTTCCTCATATGACTTGACAACTATTCAGAAAATGACTGCAGCACTTGTCAAGACTCCTGTGCGCTCATATGTGAAGCAATGGCATGGTCACTTCGGAGCATCATAAATCATCATGTTTTAGTGACATTGTAATTGTATCAGTGCTTTCTCAAAGCCCAAAATGTATATAAACCTATAAATAAAGTTTATTAAAACATACTGTAAATGACCTAAAATGATATTTTCTAACATACTTCATTTATTTTATTATTTTCCATGCAATATAGGCAACAGCTATAGGCAATCCATACTTCCGTGCACTGTTGCATAAGGGAGCTCCATGGAACATCGCTTCTCCTGTCTGCACCAACGTTGCTCTCCTAAAGCCTGGCATACATGTGCTATGCCAGGTTTAAGGGGGTTGTGCAGCCATTAATATTGATGACCTATTCTCAGGGTAGAGTCATCATTGGGGGTCAGACTCCCGGCACCCCCGCCAATAAGCTATTTGTAAGAGCACTGCTTACTTTTCAAAATTACACTGCGCATCATCTCGCTGGCAGCAGTGGCGCAATGTAATTACAAGTGCTCATCCCATTCAAGCAAATGGAAAAAGCACTTGTAATTACACTGCACCGCTGAGACTTCCAAGGCGATGCCAAGTGTAATCTTGGAGAAGAAGTAGTGCTCTCATGAGTCTTCGAACAGTGCGGTGGAGGTGCCCCCCACTGAGTAGATATTGATGAACTATTCTAAGGATAGGTCATCAATATGTAAATGCTGCACAACCCCTTTAAGCAGAGTGGGCACAGTTAGGGAAGCATTGTGCTATATTGAGCTCCTATCCTGCGCCTGCCTGTTCCGTGCTGCTACAGCCTTGCATGTTGAATGGTCTAGCAGAGCAAGCGGGCGCAGGGCTAGAGCAAAGTATTATTATGTACTTGCTGCACTACCCATATCTACGCCAGGCTTTAGCAGAACAGTGCTGGTACAGACAGGAGCATTGATGTGCTATGGAGCACAGCATGCACGGGTGAGTCTCTCTGAGGAACAGAACCACTTTACCACCAACGAGTGGGCCTCCATGCGGGAAGTGTGTGCCGTGTTGCGCTATTTCGAGTACTCCACCAACATGGCCAGTGTCGATGACGCCGTCCTCAGCGTTACTATTCCACGTCTATGTCTCCTTGAAAAATGCTTTGGGCGATGATGGAAGAGGATGTGGCACAAGAGGAAGAGGAGGAGGAAGAGGGATCATTTCCACAGTTATCAGGCCAGTCATGGCTCAGAGGGTGGGTTCCTGCACCAACAGAGGCCAGGTACACAACTGTCCAGCCAGGACACAGTTCTGGAGGATGAGGAGGAGGAGGAGGATGATGATGATGATGAGGAGGAACTGTGTTCACAATAGGTGGCACCCAAAGCAGGTCATGGGCATCCCTGGAGCGTGGCTGGGGGGATACAAAGGACACAGACAATACACTTCCCACAGAGAACAGCTTGTCGTTGCCTATGGGAAGCCTGGCACACATGAGTGACTACATTCTGCAGTGCCTGCTCATTGACCGCCGAGTTGCCCACATTCTAATTAGTGCTGATTACTGGGTGGCCACCCTTCTGGATCCTCGCTACAAGGACAGCGTGCCGTCCTTAATTCCGTCACTGGAGCGTGATTGGAAGATGCGCAAGTACAAGCGTGCGCTGGTAGATGCGCTGCTGATGGCATTCCCACCTGCCAGCAGGTGCTCAGTGGAAGCACAAGGCGAAGGCAGAGGAGTAGGAAGAAGTCGCCAACGCAGCTGGGGCACCGCCAGCATCTCAGAACAGAGGGTTATCATGGCCGAAATGTGGAAAAGCTTTGTCAGCGCGCCACAACAACCAGCACCACCAGCTGATACAGAACGTCTTAGCAGGAGGCAGCATTTCAGCAACATGGTGGAACAGTATGTGTGCACATGCCTACACGTACTGACTGATGGGTCTGCCCCATTCAACTTCTGGGTCTCCAAATTGGGCACATGGCCTGAGCTTGCCCTTTATCTTTTTGAGGTGCTGGCCTGCCCTGCAGCCAGTGTATTGTCCAAACGTGTGTTTAGCACATCAGGGGGGGTGATCACAGAAAAGCACAGCCACCTGTCCACAGCCAATGTGGACAAGCTCACGTTCATTAAAATGAACCAGGCATGGATCCCACAGGACTTGTCCGTACCTTGTGCAAAATAGACATGTATACCGGCCTTATCCAGCCATTGTTATACTCCAGTGTACTTTCTCTTTTCATTTTCTTTTCTATTTCCCAATGTTTTGGGGTCTTCCCAAAATTATAAAAAAATTTAAATACAAAAAAAAAAGAAAGGAAATAAAAATAAAAAACAACAAAATAGTGTTGGCTAACTCCTCCTCCTCAACCACTGTTTCTACCTACACGTCCACCTACTCCTCAACCTCCTACTCCACTTTGACCTCTGCCTCCTAGTTCAAGATTATTATAATTTTTTTTTTCTATTCTATGTTTTTCTTATTTGTTTGCAGGGCAATTTTGTTTCCCTTTGCAGTCCTCTAGCCCTTACTATGACTATTTTACAGGCATTTTAGTGCCCCAAAGTTCGGGTCCCCATTCACTTCAATGGGGTTCGGGTTCGGGGTCAAATTCGGGTCCGAACCCGAACTATGTTGGCCAAACTCGGCGAACCCGAACTTCCAGGTGTTCGCTCATCCCTACTCAGAAGCTGTCTTACATTTAGAACTTGACAAAGGCTATCACTAAGCCGAAACGTTGCATCTGGAATAAAAATCCACCTTTTGGACGAGCTGTCTGCATTTTTTTATTTTTTTGGACATCTACAAGTTTTTAATATTGGGGGGCTTTTTACCACCTCCCTCGGAGACGAGCACCTGCAGCATCATTACTAAGGAGTGCTGTCCACCCGTGTTTTTTTTTACATTTAGAACTGGCGGAGGATTGGCCGAAGTTATGAAGAGGCCTGCATGTCTTCATAACTTTGGCGGAACCACCGCCAGCACAGGATCTTTATTAAGACTAATTAATAAATGTGCCCCTTTATGTTCTTACTTTTTGCACTGGGAAAGTTATTTCTTAGAGGGATTATCATTTCATAACACATTTGTATGCAAACTGAAGCTCATTTCACAATTACGTCATGGTTTCTATTTTGAAAATTAAACCATAATGCGTGGCCAGATTTGTTGCATGACAGATTCTGTACCAGCAGCATTTAACTGATCCCATTGATCCATAATGAGTTCCATTGGGTTCTGATGATGTGTCTATTATGTTAATTGGAAAAAGAGTGCAGTCTTAAATAACCAAAGGTGGATGCAGATGGAAACAGAGTCAAAGGTGAATTTATACAGCACTAATGAACAGAGAACTGTCGGAAAGGAAGCGTTCCTTCTCAACAATTGCCTGCTTGTTATTGGAGATCAAGAGCTGCATTCACATGCAGTGATCACCTCTACTCTATGAGGATGAGCGATGGCTACTCCCATCACTCATGCTCATACAGTTTCATTGTTTTTCAGCAGCAGAGTGCTGTTTAAACAGCATGATTTGCTGCCCAGAGAAAATGATTGAGGTGTCCACACCACAGATCATTTCCCTCAATAAGAGAGCATTTTGCTTGGTTATCTCGTGATCTGTGGCTCCTTTACACAGGCAGATTATCAGGAACAAACGTTTTTAGGAATATTGTTCCCTCATAATCTGACAAACAATTGGGCAATCAAAATGCAGTATAAGGGAACTCTGGTTGGCTATCACTAACTTTTGCTGCACTTAGAAACGGCATGGTTAGTGATCTTGCAAAGTTTCCTATTAGATAAGACAGTCCTCATGGAATTGGATTCCAAATCTCAAACTGGGAAAGCATGAGAAAAATAACAATGTACATAGTGGTTACATGGTTAATGCGGTTGAAAAAAGACATAAGTCCATCAAGTTCAACCAAAGGATAGATCAGGACGCGAATCCCAGAACAAAATGAGACTCAGATTTCTAAGTTTTCATAAGCATTAATGTTTTTTACTTTTAAGAATTAATCGAAATCCTTTTTAAAACTGTCCACTGTTCCTTCTGTGACCACGTCCTGATGAGGTTTACTGTATTCCACAGATTCACCGTTCTTACAGTAAAGAAGTTTTGAGGTTTCTGGAGACTGAACTTTTTCTTCTCCAGTCGGAGACAGTGCCCCCTTGTCTTTTGAGGGCATTTTACATGGAACAGTTTTTTGTATGGCCCATTTATATATTTGTATAGGTTAATCATGTCCCCCTATAGAAATCTCTTCTCAAGACTAAATAAATTCAGTTCTTTTAATCTTTCTTCATAACTAAGACCCTCCATGCCCCTTATCAGTTTAGTCGCTCTCCTCTGTACTTTTCCAGCTGCAGTGCATCCTTTCTATGGACTGGTGCCCAGAACTGAACTGCATATTTCAGATGAGGCCGCACCAACGCTTTGTAGATTGGTAGTATTACATCCCTGCCCACGAGTCCATGCCTCGTTTAATGCATGACAATATCCTCGTGGCCTTAGAAGCAGCTGACTGACAATGTATGCTGTTATTCAATCTATAATTTACAAGGACACCCAAATTCTTCTCTATAAGTGACTCCCCCAGTGTTACATCCCCTAGGACATATGAAGCACATTTATCCACATTTAACCTCATTTGCCAAGTTGATGCCCAATTACTCAGAGTGTTCAAGCCAGCTTGTTGTTTATGAACATCTTCCATAGACTGTACAGTACTACATAGCTTAGTGTCATCTGCAAAAGTAGAAATGGTGCTATTAATCCTGTCCTTGATATCATTAATAAATAAATTAAGTAATAGAGGACCCAGCACTGAACCTTGGGGTAGACCACTGAATAGGGGACCATTCTGAATAGGAATCATTGACCACAGCTCTCTGGACACGGTACTTCAGCCAGTTTTCAATCCAATTAAAGACTATAGTTTCCAAGCCTATAGACCTTACTTTACCTATTAAATGTCTATGAGGGACAGTATCAAAAGATTTGCAAAATCCAGATACACTACATCCACAGCCGCCCCTCTGTCCAGGCTACCACTCACCTCCTCATAAAACACATCAGGTTAGTCTGACAACTTTTGTCCTTGGTAAACCCATGTTGGTTATCACTAATAATATTACAGGTTAGTTTGACTCCTGTATATAGTCCTTAAGAGTCCTTCAAAAAATGTTCCGACAACAGAAGTTAAACTAACTGGTCTTACCTGTGGAGGACCTAGATCCTTTTTTGAACATGGGCACCACCTTTCCCTTGCGCCAATCACTTCTCACTGTACCAGTACCTAGAGAATCTTTTAAAATTATAACAGGGGCACAGCAGTGACTGAATTGAGCTCTTTAAGCCCTCTTGGGTGTAATCCATCTGGACCTGGAGTCTTGCTCATATTTACCTTATTTATCTTATCTTGGACCATATCTACAGTTAGCCAATTGAGTATATTACTGGATGTACTAACAGCTCCAGCACCACAGATATCAGTTCCTTTCTCTTCTTTTGTATATACATAGCTAAAAAAAAAACATTTAGTAACTCTGCCTTTTCCTTCTCTTTAGTGACTAACCCCCCTTTACCATTATTTAGGGGACCTACCTGCTCAGACCTTGGTTTTTTAGCATTTTATATATTTAAAGAATTTTTGGGTATTAGTTTTGCTCTTTTTTGCCACCTGCTGTTCATTTTGTATTTTTGCTAATTTTATCTCCTTTTTACAGATTTTATTAAGCCCTTTCTAAACTTCAAATGCTACATCTGACCCTTCAGATTAGCATTTTTAAATGCCCTTTTTTTTGGTCTTTTATTTCCCATTTTACAGTAGCTATAAGCCATGGAGAGTTTAATTTTAGCCATTTATACTTGTTACTTAAAGGAATACATTTTTAGTGCAATTACTCAATGTGGATTTAAAGCTCACGCATTTATCCTTAGTATTATTATGTGACAGTAGCTGCTCCCAGTCTATGCCCTGAAATGCTGCCCTCAACCCAGGGAAATTGGCCTTTTTAAAATTCTGTGTCTTTGCTCTGCCTGACAGAGTTTGCTTCATATAGTTTAGGGGGAATATAATTATATTGTGGTCACTGTTGCCTAGTGTTTTATTGAACAGTAACATTTCCAACAAGCTCTGCATCATAAGAAATTACCAGATCCAACAGAGCATTGCCCCTAGTGGGAGCTTCTACAAACTGGCCCATCAAGTTGTTCTGCAGCAAATCTTCTCCCCTTTGTGGTTAAGGCAGAACCATGACCCCTGTCAATGCCTGGGAAGTTAAAATCTCCCATTATGACCACTGTACCAGCCTGTGCCACCCGCTCAATTTGGTTATACAGTTGCGTTTCTACTTACTCTCTGATGTTAGGGGGTCTATAGATTACACCAAGTATTATTTTTTCAGTGTTTATATTCCTTTGAAATTCCACCCATATGGTCTCCACATCCTCACCGTCCTCACCCACAATTGCCTCTTTCACACTTGTCTTCAGATCACTCCTCACATACAGGCACACACCACAACCTTTTCTATTGACCGTGTCTTTGCTAAATAGTGTAAAACCCTCAATATTAACAGCCCAGTCATGCGAAGAGTCCAACCATATCTCAGCCACACCAACTACATCTATGTGGTCTTCTAGTACCATAGCCTCCAGCTCCCCCATTTTGCTAGCTAGACTTCTGGCATTTGTGAAAATACATTTTAAATTACTATTACCTGTAAAGTGAGTATCCAGGATTTTTTGGTTACCTTGGTTGATGTTTGTATGTAACAGGTTCTTGTTACCAGCAGTTCTATTTTTCTTAAGTGTATAGTTATGCCCATTCTTCTCCCTACTTTCCTCACTAACCCCAGCATCCACTAAATCCCCACTGTTCCCTCCTATATCCCACTCTCTATCTACACTATCTACCCCCTTATTAGTATGATCCCCCCACCCTCCTCCTAGATCCTAGTTTAAAAGCTCCTCCAGCCATCTAACCATTTTTTCCCCCAGGGCAGTTGCACCCTCCCCATTAAGGTGCAGCCCGTCCCTACTGTACAGCCTGTAACCATCTCAGAAGTTGGCCCAGTTCTCCATGAACCCAAACCCTTCCTTCCTGCACCCGTGTCTGAGCCACATATTAAACTCCCTAAGATCCCGTTGTCTCTCTGGTGACGCTCATGGCACTGCTATTATTTCTGAAAACACTACCTTGGAGGTCCTGGACTTGAGCTTCTCTCCTAGTTCCCTAAAATCATTTTTAAGGACCTTGCATCTCCCCCTGACTTAGTCATTGGTGCCAAGGTGTACCATGACCGCCGGGTCTTCCCCAGCCCCACCCTACAATCTGTCAATCCGATCCGCAATATGCCGAACCCAAGCACCCAGAAGACAACACACTGTTCAGCATTCACGGTCTCGGCGACAGATGACCCTGTCTGTCCTCTTAATAATAGAGTCCCCTACCACCAGCATCTGTCTAACATTTGCTTTACTACTTTTCACATTCTTCCTGCAGCGGTCATCCTCCTGGTTGCTAGGAGAAACGGCCTGCTGCAGTGTTGCTGGCCCTGGGCTTTCATCCCTAATATCAGCCATACTGGCATATTTACTATCATGTTCCAGCTCAGGACTAGTGATGAGCGGGAGGTGCCATATTCGATTTCGCGATATTTCGCGAATATTCGCATGAATATTCGTGTTATATTCGTCGAAATCGAATATTCGCAATTATTCCAATTATCGCGAAATTATTTTTTCGCATATTGCGAATATTTATCTTGATAGTATAAGGCAACGTTCCTATGCTAATGACTATGGCTAGGCTAATATGTGTATTTTACGAAATTTCGTAATATTGCTCTAACTTCGTCTCTTAGAATATTACGAATATTCTAAAAGACGAAGTTAGAGCAATATTAAGAACATTTGCAAAAGTCGAAATTGCGATGCGAGTAATATAACACGAAATAGTCGCATGCAGATTTAAACTTAGCACTGCTATATTCCATATTTTAGCCTAATATGGAATATAGCTGTGCTAAGTTAGCACTGCTATATTCCATATTAGGCTAGAATATGGAATATAGCTGTGCTAAGTTGAAATCTTCATGCGACTATTTCGTGTTATATTACTCGCATCGCAATTTCGACTTTTGCAAATGTTCTTAATATTGCTCTAACTTCGTCTTTTAGAATATTCGTAATATTCTAAAAGACGAAGTTAGAGCAATATTACGAAATTTCGTAAAATACACATAGATTGTATTTAAGCTAATATACTGCTATAGTAATAATTTTTAATAGTGTACATATTTTACAAAACTTAAGTTCAGAAGAGGCAAAAAAAAATTACAGGAAAAAAAAGGGATTATAGCACTATATTAGCTAAATTACAATCTATATGTGTATTTTACGAAATTTCGTAATATTGCTCTAACTTCGTCTTTTAGAATATTCGTAATATTCTAAGAGACGAAGTTAGAGCAATATTACGAAATTTCTAAAAGACGAAGTTAGAGCAATATTAAGAACATTTGAAAAAGTCGAAATTGCGATGCGACTAATATAACACTAAATATTCGCATGAAGATTTCAACTTAGCACAGCTATATTCCATATTAGGCTAGAATATGGAGTATAGCAGTGCTAAGTTGAAATCTTCATGCGAATATTTTGTGTTATATTACTCGCATCGCAATTGCGACTATTGCGAAATTTCGTAAAATACACATATAGATTAGATTGTAATTTAGCTAATATGGAATATAGCAGTAAGTTGAAAACGCCACTGACTGGAGCAGCCAGGAAGCCAGGAATCCAAAGGACAGGTAAGAACCACTTTAGGGAAGTGGGAGAGAAAAGAATATAATAATAAAAAAAAAAAAAAAAAAAAAAAAGAATATTCGATTTCGCGAATATATAGAACGATATTCTAAATATTCGCGAAATCTCGAAATTGCGATATTCGAGAAAAAAATTCGCAATTCGAATATTCGCGCTCGACACTACTCAGGACTAGCCTCCCTGGCACTTTTCCACCTACCCTTTCTTCTTACATTAACCCAACTGCTGACCTGATAGTCCTGATCTTGTCCTCCTCCTCCCACCTCGATTTCACTGACCCCAGTCAGTGCCTGCACAGTGAGGTCTAAGCCTCTCTCCAGGTCTGCAATGCCCCTAAGTATTTCAAGCTGCTTATTTAGATACAAGATCTGGGCTTCCAAATATGCAACATGATTTCATCTAGTGCAAATGTATTCACTCCTAAATGGCATTTCAAGGCTTGCATACATTGCACAGGACACACACTTGATAGCATTGTCCATGGAGCATGGAGCACATGTTTAGATGGGGATGAACAGTAAAGAAGGCAAACAGTAAATATGAGGTAAGATTTAGACCATGTCTGCTGTAGTTGGAGGACTAGCTAGAATCAAGCGAACAACACACAAGGAAAATCTATCAAACCTTAGTTTCTTGCTACTTGTCTTAAACTCCGGTTCTTTAAACTCCACTTATTCACAAGCCCACTTAGTACAGCATGCCCAGTAGAGGTTACAAGATTACATACTATATTGGTGCACCCATGAATATAACTATAAGGGATAATTCAGACAAGCAATGTAAAACTCGCCCATGTTCCATCTATTAAAAACTGACGATTTTCCTTCCATTTTAAATCAGGATTTTCTGTGTTCTGTTTGTCAATTTTTTGAGCAAGTGGCATCAGTACTGTATATCATACATTTTTAATGTCTATTAAAAAATTGAAGAGATCAGAGTCTCCTAGCAGTTATCACTGAAAAATGCACCATACATGGATGATCTCCATGTGCAGTCAATTTCTTTTTCACAGAATGGGCGAAAATTGGACCAAAATAGTGCATGCTTCAATTTTCTTTGGTTAGAATGATAGTACATGAACAAAAAATTTTTATATTATTATTGCAATACTTCAGTTTTTAAATCTTGTCTATTCTTCTGTTCTTCTTTAAAAAAAAATTAAAAACGTATTATTAAGAAGACCTACCTGACTGTCAATTCCAAGCATCAGCAACATGGAAAAGAAGAGGATAGCCCATAGCGGAGAAATAGGCAGTTGAGTGACTGCTTCTGGATAAGCTAAAAATGCCAATCCTGGTCCTGTAAGAAGAAAATGATAGCATATGTTTACTCCCTTTTCACTAAACCAGAAGTCCCATGTTATTAAAGGAATTGTCCAGTTTTCAATATTGATGACTTATCCTCAGGATAGGTCATCAATATTAGATCAGCGGGTTAAGACCCCCACCGATCAACTGTTTGAAGAGACCACCAGCTCATGTAAGTGTGGGCTCCTCTTCACTTCATTGCAGCAGCGAGCAGTATAATTACACCTCCTCTGTCCCATTAACTTGAATGGGATGGAGTGTAACTAAGTACAGCTGTCCTTCCCATTCTTGCTAATAGGATGGAGGAGCTGTAATTACTAATTTAAAACTTTGCTAATATCTAATGACGTCATCAGAGTACCTTCACAGTGTAAAACGTAACCTTTACTGATGATCATTAAAAATCACCCAATTTGTGCCCTTAAAAAGCAATTAACAATGAGGCTGGGCAGGACAAGGAAAAAAAAACTGACTTACCCCCACACTTACACCTATAAAACTATAGGCCCTGCCTACCAAAACGGAATGGCTGCCTCGATATGGGCGATCCCGTGTCAGGAACCTCTAATAGGCCCTATATGTCCCTGACAAGGGATAGATACCGCCACCCGAGAAGAGACCTAGTATGACTACCATCCAATAGTCATAAGTCAATGCTTGTATCATAAAATAATAAAGTTACAACAAAATTATCGCACATAATACATATATGCTCCCAAGTAAACCAGTGGCATCCAGGTTTTGATCAGTGAAAAAAAGAGGAGCACATAGACCAGATTTTCCATCAAGATGGCCATCACTGCACAACCAATGTTCCTGTGCTGACCCAGACTGATCCCTTATCGTACCTTCTCCAGGCTTGGCATCTCATCTAGGATTTTGGGAAGTATAATCATATCCTCTCCCTTATGTCATAGCAATTGTTATGTTTACTGGCCTATCCTGCTGCAATTTTGACTTTACTGAAAGCCATACTTTGATTATCAATATTTCGTATGTGATGCAGATGCATTATATTTGGTCCCAAATATGTGCGAATTGTCTTTCTTTGTGGCCATGAGATTTACCATTATCATTTGAGTATTACTACAAGAATATAATCTGATTCACACACATATTATTGCCTCCATTCCTGTATCTTTTGTTTTTTGGAGTTTTTTTGTTATATGTGGTCCCCTGATGAACTGACCCCAGAGGACGGTTCAGAGAAATGTGTCAAAACAAAGTTTGCATTCCTGGGACATATGGTATGTGTTCCTTTTTTTTCCCACTGGTGATCAAAACCTGGACGCCACTGGTTTACTTGGGAGCATATATGTATTATGTGCGATAATTTTTGTTGCAACTTCATTATTTTCTGATACATGCATTGACTTATGACATTACTATTGGACTGTAGTCATACTAGGTCTCTTCTCGGGTGGCGGTATCTATCCCTTGTCAGGGACATATAGGGCCTATCAGGAGGTTCCTGACACAGGATCGCCCATATTAGGGCAGCCATTCTGTTTTTGCTAGGCAGGGCCTATAGCTTGATAGGGCAAGTGTGAGGGTGAGACAATTTTCCTTTCCTTGTCCTGCCCAGCCTCATTGTTAATTGCTTTTTAAGGGCACAAATTGGGTGATTTTTAATGATCATCAGTAAAGGTTACGTTTTACACTGGTGAAGGTACTCTATGATTACATTATAATTAAGTTACACTAGTGACTATCTGACATTTGATGTCTATATCTATCAGAACTGTGAATAATATCTAATGACTACAGTACTTACTAATATAGCCTTGGTTGATATACTGTCCTATTTTCTGTAGTTCATATGTTATGCCTCTTTGTTGTCAAGTCTTTTGTGCTGTCAACATGGAAGCCCTGTCCAGGATGGTTGCTGATGGGTGGTCATGTGACCAGGCAAATCATTTAGTGTCCTTCAATCAGATTCACTGCCCTTGCTATGTGTATCTGTATAGTTGGGATTTAATGTAGGTGCAGTATGCAGGGCCGCTGATAGAAATCATGGGGCCCCGTACAGCATACATGACGGGGCCCCCTTCAGCTCCACCCCCTGATCCCTCCTTCAGCCACACCCCTGGCCCCGCCCTTGGCCCCTCCCCAGACGCCGCCTTGAAACAACATGCAGATTTGTCTACAAGTGATATTTATGGCGCTGGGGGGTCGTCTGTGAATGGCGCTGTTATGGAGGGGATCTGTGAATGGCACTGTTATGGAGGGGATCTGTGAATGGCACTTTTATGGAGGGGATCTGTGGATGGCACTGTTATGGAGGGGATCTGTGGATGGCACTGTTATGGAGGGGATCTGTGGATGGCACTGTTATGGAGGGGATCTGTGGATGGCACTGTTATGGAGGGGATCTGTGGATGGCACTGTTATGGAGGGGATCTGTGGATGGCACTGTTATGGAGGGGATCTGTGGATGGCACTGTTATGGAGGGGATCTGTGGATGGCACTGTTATGGAGGGGATCTGTGGATGGCACTGTTATGGAGGGGATCTGTGGATGGCACTGTTATGGAGGGGATCTGTGGATGGCACTGTTATGGAGGGGATCTGTGGATGGCACTGTTATGGAGGGGATCTGTGGATGGCACTGTTATGGGGGGATCTGTGGATGGCACTGTTATGGAGGGGATCTGTGGATGGCACTGTTATGGGGGGATCTGTGGATGGCACTGTTATAGAGGGGGATCTGTGGATGACACATACCGTATATAGCATCTTATGCTATGTGTCATCCACAGATACCCCTCCATAACAGTGCCATTCACAGATACCCTCCATAACAGTGCCATCCACAGATCCCCCCCATAACAGTCATCCACAGATCCCCCATAACAGTGTCATCCACAGATCCCCCATAACAGTGTCATCCACAGATCCCCCCCATAACAGTGTCATCCACAGATCCCCCTCCATAATGGTGCCATCCACAGATCCCCCCCATAAGTGTCATCCACAGACCCCCCGGCCCCCCCATAAGTGTCATCCACATGACAGACCCCCCCCCCATAACAGTGCCATCCACGGATCCCCCGCCCTCCCTATAACAGTGCCGTCATGACGTCATCCATATAGATCCCCCCCCGCCACTCACAGTAGTATACATTAATAAATCGGTGCAGCCGTGCAGGCTGCAGACAGTAACTTTAATTTTAGCACAGGCACAGCGCTCATCTCTTTACTAAAATACTACCTTACATTCAGCTCCTGCCTCCTCCCTCCACCCTCCAGTAACAAGTGCGGGCGGCAGCGCTCACTCACTGACGTCACGCGCCTGCGCCGCCTAGTGGGAGGAGCAGGCGTGTGACGTCAGTGAGTGAGCGCCGCCCCCACACTGCCTGCTGTTACTGGAGCCAGCCCACTGACAGCAAAAAAATTAAAATGGCTCGGGAGTAGGGTTGCCACCTTTTCTTCAAGCCAAACCCGAACAGAAGGGAGGGAGGGCCCCCTTCCAGGCCCCGCCTCCAGCCACGCCCATGTCCCGCCTCCAACCATGTCCCGTCTCCACCCTTGGTCGCTGTCGCACCGCGATCGTTACGCCCCTGATCCCACGCCTGCGCCGTCCCGTTTAGTATTCGGCGCAGGCGCGGGATTTACGGGACGAAGAGGAGAACTCGGACGTCAATCAACTGGACATGGGCGTGCCACTGCCAAAGGGTGAATAGACGGAGCCTCTAGGTGCTGCAGGAACGCCCTCATAGCACCTAGAGGCTCATTAGCATATGATAAGTCTTTATTTTAAGAGAACGGCGGCAGCGGCAGGCAGGGAGTTATGTACTGCTGACATCAGCACATCGCTAATGTCAGTCAGCTACATAACATAACGTTTTTTCTGATGATTGACAGATTCAGAAACCTGTTTAAAGGGCTTCTGTCACCCCACTAAACTCTTTTTTTTTTTTTTTTTCGGCTTCTTATAATCCCTATACTGCGATATATGAATACATAATGTTATTAGTCATTTTGGTTCAGTAGATAATGAATAAAACAGATTTTTATAATATGTAAATTACCTCTCTACCAGCAGGCAGGGCGGTTACTTGCTGGTAGCATCCGCATCCTCCTATCATAATGACGCCCCCTCCTCATGTTGATTGACAGGGCCAGCGAACGCGATCGTCCTCTGGCTGGCCCTGTCTGCTATCAAGTTATTGCGCCTGCGCCGTAGCGGTCTTCAGTCGGCACAGGCGCACTGAGAGGAGGACGCTCGCTCGGCCGCTCCTTCCTCAGTGCGCCTACACCAATGACGTCACATCTACACCCGGCGCAGGCGCACTGAGGAAGGAGCGGCCGAGCGAGCGTCCTCCTCTCAGTGCGCCTGTGCCGACTGAAGACCGCTACGGCGCAGGCGCAATAACTTGATAGCAGACAGGGCCAGCCAGAGGACGATCGCGTTCGCTGGCCCTGTCAATCAACATGAGGAGGGGGCGTCATTATGATAGGAGGATGCAGATGCTACCAGCAAGTAACCGCCCTGCCTGCTGCTAGAGAGGTAATTTACATATTATAAAAATCTGTTTTATTCATTATCTACTGAACCAAAATGACTAATAACATTATGTATTCATATATCGCAGTATAGGGATTATAAGAAGGCAAAAAAAAAGAGTTTAGTGGGGTGACAGAAGCCCACACTGTTACATACAATTACACAATTCAAATGTTTTATATTTCTACCTTTTTAGAAGTGAGTGACAGACTAGGACAGGTGTCAGGACTCAGAGTCAGGACTGTCTTGGTCAGGTTGTCTGCAGGCAGGGCACAGTGGGCACTACATGGGCAGGCTGCTGGAGCTGGACTGGAGAGGAAAAGAAGAATGATTTCTCCCACGGAGCTCCCTCTGCCTCTCTCTCTGATGTCATCACTTCCTTATCAGAGAGAGGGAGGGAGGGACTAGGAGGCAGGGGAGGAGCGAGGGGAGGAGCCTGAACAGTGAGTGAACACAGCGCTGCCTGGCATCACTGTACTGTAGTGTGTAGACTGGAGGAGGGAGGAGGGAGGAGGGAGGAGGGGAGGCTCGGGAGCGCTGCGCTCAGCTGATCACCCGGAGTGACAGCTTAAATATGCGATCGGAGTCTCGGTCGGACCACACTGCAGTTTGAATGAATAATCCTGTGCCCGGGTCTAAGAAAGGCTTGTACCCGGGCACAGGATTACAAACCCGGACTGTCCGGGTGAATCCCGGACGGGTGGCAACCCTACGAGTCGGGAGTCGGCAGCCCGGGCCCCCCTGCCAGCCGGGCCCGGTACAACTGGGCCAGCTGTACTGGCCTATCAGCGGCCCTGGCAGTATGTGTGAATGGTCGAGGCTGAATGATATGTCTGGTCACATGACCCTCCATCAACAGCCATCCTATAGACAGGACTAGGACCTCTACTTGGATAGCACAGAAGATTCCCTCAACAAGGGAACATGATTTATGAAATATAGCAACTGACACAGTGCTTATGTAACACCCCAGAGTTGTGTTACTACACGCCTCTACCCCGCTACTATCTCCTGAGAGCCTTTATACTGTCATCTGATGTAATTTACATTATGTCTTCCACAAATGTGCATATCAATTTATGTTAAATGCAATTGTTCATGTAATTTGCCTGGTGTACCAGCAGAAGGCAGCAACCCAATGGCAGGTGCATGTATAGTTTAGTGTTTAGTGAATCTGAGCTGGAATGGATTATTCCAGCTTAGCTCCCCCTCTGTGGAGAGGTGGGGTGGTTCCACATCCTGCAGCATGGGTGGAGAAGAAAGTTAGTCAGATTGTAGCCCACCCCCTGCTAAGGGTAGGGTGTGCGTGTGTGGAGCTCCCCTGCATAGGGAAGACAGCAAGGACCTAGTCTCGGCTGAGACTTGGCCATATACCCAGTCTAAGCACCTTCAGCTCAGCTGGATGAGAAAAGCAGAAACTACAGACAACCTCCAGAGTTCCAGGAAGAAAGCATCCCCTGAGAATTCACCTGGGAGATAAGTCCAGTGCCTAGGAGAAGCCAATTCCTCCTCAGCTAGTCTGTCCCCACAAAGCAGAAGGTACTAGATAAGTGCAGAAGCTAATCCTGCCATAGTTACAGAGCTACCAAGCAGACGTTTTATCCTGCAAGCTCCACATTTAAAGCAGAAGTACTCATTCCTGCCAATGAATGCCAAGACCTGCTGGGACCAAGAGATCAAAGCTGTATACAGCTTGGATGCAAGTTATTTCAAGTAAAGAAACGTTTGAACTTCATCTAAAGGTCTGGACATAATTTCTTCTGCAAAATTCATCTATCACTCCTACTATCACTACACTCAAATTTATTGCAAGTGAGCCAGGAGCCAGGAGTCCGGCCATACCCAGGTAGGAAACACTGTGACACAATTATCACTACCCTACAGAGACATTATAGGCTATTACAACACTCTGGCATTCCTAATCTGGGATGTGCGTTATAAGACCTTGGAAGAGCCCTGGGATAATACCCTGCGCACGCTACAATTGGCGTCACAAACAAATACTGGATATATTATCCACCTGACCCGGCCACTGCACTAAAAGTGGAGTCAGTGAACCCGTTCCTGGTTGCTGCACTTACTGGAGATGTCCAGATCCCCTTTAGGTAACATGTCTACAATAAAGCTGGAGGAAAGGATTATAAGATCCGTCATTGACAGTAGGTAATTGGATACGATCAGCTCCTGTTAACTCCTTATCATCCCTGCACAGTGATAAGTCACAAAGCATGCCCACAACTTTCTCCCATATTTTCCGATGGAGGTTTCTTATGCACATGTGGCTGCTGTCCATAACCTCAAGAACTGCTTTTCAAAGCTCAGGCAAGATGATCGCCCCAGTAATCATGTAGCAAAAATAGAATGACACAGTTACACACAATAGCGTATATACCTGAAGCTGCAACTTGTGCTATTGGTCTTTTAGTCTCGTGTGCCATGAATCCAACAATGGAGAAGATGACAAAACCCGCAAACATGCTTGTGCCAGAATTGATGCAACAGACAATGATTGAATCTCTAGAAAACATAAATCACAATTCACTATGGGACGAAATATAAAATTTTAGTGTTACAAAATATAGTGCAACACATACCGTACATTGTAATGGGAATTGTGCTTAATCATTACCAAGGGTTATCCATTTTGTGTGACTAAAATGCGTCTGGATCCAAGAAAAAGGAAGGAGGAACAGATAACAGGATGGCAATGTGATGCTATTTACAGTAGTTATCATCAGATGCCAACTTGGCAGATTTTAAAGGGGTTGCCTGAGTGTGTTTTACTGATGACCTATTGTAACGATAGGTCATCAGTATCTGATCAGTGGGGGTATGGCTCCCTGCACCCTCGACAATCAGCAATTTGAAGACCAGAGCACCGTGGCATCTTCTTGGCCAGTGAGGTCTCATTCAAGTGAATGGTGCTGAGCTGCGATACTAAGCACAGCCACTGTCCAATGAATGGCATTGTGCTTGGTAAGGCTAGTTTCACGCTAGAGTTTGTTACGGAGATCCGTCCGCAACTCGCAAATTTGCTGATTCTTAGCCGGACAAATACTGCTGTGCAGTACAGAGAGGTTGGCAGGCTGTTCCCTGCTGGAACAGCCTGCCGGATATAGCAAGCGCTAGTGTGAAACTAGCCAAAACTGTGAAGAGGCTGATTGGTGGGTGTGCAGGGCATCAAACTCCCACCGATTGAATACTGATGACTGACGGCTAATGCACACGAACGTGTGCCGGCCGGGCCCGTATTGCAGAGTGCTTCCGTGGAGTTTCTCTCCGTGCCTCAGCACCACACAAAAATCGAACATGTTTTGTTTTTTTGCTGTGCGGACACATCATGTACCCATTCAAGTTGAATGGGTCTGGATACATCTGCGGCAGCCACATGGATGTTCCCCATGCATTGGGGACTGCAAATTGCAGCCCCCAATGCACGGAATGGCCGGGCAACAACCGAGTGCATGAGCCCTTATACTGACGATAGGTCATCAGTAGGGATGAGCGAAACGACTTCGGATGAAACATCCGAAGTCGATACACATAAAACTTCGTTCAAATACTGAACGGAGCAGGAGCTCCGTACAGTATTAGAATGTATTGCCTCCGATGAGCCGAAGTTATTGCTTTGCGAAGTCTCGCAAGACTTTGCGCTACAACTTCATAAGTAAATTTTTACTGTAAAAAAACTTTTCCTGAACTCGGGTTCTATTCCAAGTGGTACCTTGGAACCGAACCCGAGTTTGGGAAATGTTTATTTACAGTAAAAATTAATTTATGAACTTCTTGCGCAAAGTCTTTCAAGACTTTGCGAAGCAATAACTTCAACTTATCGGAGCCAATACATTCTAATACTGTACGCAGCTCCTGCTCCGTACAGTATTAGAACAAAGTTTTATGCGAATCGACTTCGGATGTTTCATTCGAAGTCGATACGCTCATCCCTAGTCATCAGCATGAAACACTCTGAAACTTGGTACTTGCTATATCTGTATATGAAAGCTGCTTACATGAAGGAGCTCTGTGACATGTATACATTAGTCTTTTTTATATCACAGAGCATGCCATCTAATAAACAAGACAATATTAAAAGAAAAAAGCTAAACATTTTACTTGCCTGTAAACATTGTTGTGGAATGGATTATAACTTCCAAGGGCGATTAAGGACCCAAGTCCCAAGCCATATGAAAAAAAGATTTGGGTAGCAGCATCCAGCCACACCTGTGTCCGAGATGAGAATATTTGTTATGATCATACCAATTCAATTTAAGATATTAAAAATTGTTTCTTTTTACCTCCGAACTTGAGAGTTTACTAAAATCTGGAGTGATATAAAATAAGATTCCTTCTATTGCTCCAGGAAGGGTGACACCACGGAAAAATAAGATGACCAACATGATGTAGGGGTAAGTGGCTGAGAAGTAGACTACCTAAAAATGAGCAAATATAGAAACATAAACATAGAAACATAGAAGATTGACATCAGAAAAAGACCTCATGGTTTATCTAGTCTGCCTTTATATTATTTCTTATTAATCTTAGGATGGACATGTATCTATTCCAAACATGCTTAAAGGTTTTTCTTTACCTCTGGGATCTTTTCTGCAGACCCCCAGCATGGCCGAACCCACAGTGGGAATCATTCATACTTGATTCCTAATGCTGGATTCTGGCCCCAGTGCTCTCCCTTGGACGCCTCAGGTCTTGGGTCTCTTCACGTCAACATCCGGCCAATAACTGGCCACAGGTGTGACATGTCACTAATGCGTAATGTCACTGGGTCATGTGAGAAGAAGAAGTGAACCGCAGCACTCACAGGTCTTCAAGAAGTAGATAGTTTATTCACCAAAATGTGCAGCACATTTTGGTGAATAAACTATCTACTTCTTGAAGAACTGGGAGTGCTGCAGTTCATTTCTGCTTCTTGGATGTCTTGGGGACTACGGACGGGTACCCATCACCGCTGGCACCACCACTATACAGACTAAAGAACCTAACCTGTAAGTGCTTCTACATATTCCAATGAACTTTTCTTGGCTGAGTCATGTGATTCATCGGTGACATGTCACGTCTCTGGCCAGTGATTTGCTGCAGTAGCCACTTGACCCACGTCAAACTGGATGCATGTCACTGGGTCACGTTATGCATTGGTGACTCATCACTGCTGCCGCCAATCATTGGCTGCAGCAGTCACATGATCCATGTCAACCTGGATGTTGACGTGGGGTGACCTGAGAGCTGCAGTGCCCAAGAAGGAGATGTGTACCATCATCGAGGATCAGATAAGTATGATTCCGACCTTGGGTCCAGCCACGCTGGGGTGTGTCTGCAAAAAAGGTCCACAGGGGTGAACAAACCCGTTACTTTAGATTTCCCATCCACATCTGTTAATACTTTGTTCTAACCATTTGAACATCATTTTTTTTAAACATTTTAGTTCTGTGTTAGGCCTCATGAAAACGGACGTTGTTTTGGTCCGCATCCGAGCCGCCGTCCATTGCTCCGTTTCATGGCCCCGCTAAAAGAATATAACATGTCCTATTCTTGTCCGTGCTTTGCGGACAAGAATAGGCATTTATATTGAAGGCTGTCCATGCCGTTCCGCAATTTGCGGACCGCAAAACACACCACGGTCGTGTGCATGCGGCCTTAAAATCTGAAAGATTTTTATATACCGAGAGTTATTTGGCAATGTATTGCTATGGTTTATGGCTACTTCAGAACATAATTTTGAACCTATTTTGTTTCGATTTTTTTTGTGATAAAAAGGGTATAGTTTGTACCTAGAACAAGCAATATATTGAAATGTTTCATGGTCTTATATTTAGTAAATTTAGTCATTTATTTCTACCCTTTAGAAAATATTTCCATAATTCATGAACTAGTATAGGCTAAAACAATTTACATAAAAATGGACAAAAATAATAATAAAAATAGGAAAAAATTCTGTCTTAGCAGCCAAATACATAATCAATATGCTAACATATTTGGCCTATTTATTTTCAGCTTTGGTGTTTTATAACTTCATCTAGCATAGACTTAGTTTATAAAAACAGAATAACGTTAGTTACATTTGATCAAGAATGTTCAAGTAAAAGAAAAAATTCATTAAAATAATAAACTTGAGAGTCAATCAGGTAACACAGATGATTATATTACCTTTCCTGTCCAACCAACCCCCTTCCAGATGCAAAAGTAAACCAACACCCATGCAATAGCCAAGGTGATTGCTAGAGGCCATCTAATTTGACCTGGCTTCTCCAAGCCATCTGTCATTTGGTGCATGTTGCGTCTGAAATTTAAGACAGATAAAAGTAATGTGATCCAGAATGAAAAACAAAATGTTATTCTAAATTTAAAAAGCAACCAATCAAACCACAAACAGGAAAGTAGTTCATTGTTTATGTCCAATCTCTAAT
The DNA here is from genome assembly GCF_905171765.1 of Bufo bufo. Taxonomy (NCBI): domain Eukaryota; kingdom Metazoa; phylum Chordata; class Amphibia; order Anura; family Bufonidae; genus Bufo; species Bufo bufo. The sequence goes on from NC_053397.1 coordinate 179,514,848, forward strand.
CATATCTGGCAGCATAGCTGAAAATATTTTAACTGTTTTATGTGCTTTCTATGTACAAACAATAGTTTACTAAACAATATTCCAGAGTTTGTACATTACAATTAACTGTTGTTTATGCTTATTTTTAATATAAGAACAACAAAGAGAATGGAGCTCAGAATGCCAAATGATCAATATTATAAATATTTTATTATGACATAACAAGACATCAAAGTTACATACAAGAGATGCAGTAAGGCAAGGAACAAAAAAGGAGCAGGGAGAGGAAAGAACGGCGCCACCCTGGGAGGGACACTCCGGTCATGAATTATTGATATATAAGATCGGCGGGATAGATGTACGGTAAGAAAATAGATTACCCGCAGATAAACAATAAGTATAAATGAAAAAAGGCAAGTCTAAGAATAACTGCAAGGCCCACACTAACATGGACATACACACCCGGCCAGCAGGGAGAAACCCTGGCAAATAAATGGACATCCAAATGGAAAGAAACCGGCAGGTGGAATAGTCGATGTGACTCACCAAAAATCAGACCAGGAGTGGACCAACCAGGATGGCGCTACCCCAACGCGTGTTTCGGCGTAGATTTTCTAATATAGTCTTCAGTCTTCAGCATTCTACTGAATGCTGAAGACGCTTGTGTGTAACATACAGATACTTCCAGTCTGCCTCTTGTCACTGTCCCAGTCTCTGACAATGTACATATGCCCTAACAATCACTGCTAATTACTCTGACTTGTTAGCGTATCTGACTTGTTACACACAGGCATCTTCAATGCTTAGTAGAATTCTAAAGACTAAAGATAGACTCTCTTTATCAACGTTCCGTTAGAGTTTTGCTAAAACTCTACTGCAAATGAATGTCTTTTCCTAATAAAGTATATTGCAAAATGTTTAACATCCCTGTCCCTACACCTTTAGCAAAAATAAACTGAAACAGCATTTACTCTTCAATCTTTCCGGACCTCTGCTGTACTTGTATGGTGGAAGTCCAGTCTTTTACAAAGCAGAGGCCTGGGGGTAATGTCTGCAATTGGTGGTAATGCCGATAGTGGACATTTAACACCACAGATGCCATGGTCAAATGTGAAGCTCTAAAACCCAAGAGCCGTGTGCTTCCCAGCCTGGGCTGCCTTCCCCTGGCTGGCCCTGTACTAGTAATAGGCCTAAGCCTGTACACAGCTTACAGTCTGATTACTAGTATACTCCAATGCAAGCCTGTAGGTGGAATTTTGTATTTAATTTTGTATTCTATAATGCATAGGTATTTATTATAGAATGCAAGATGCTGTCTAATGATTGCATGCTATAATGTTATAGTCACCTATAAAAAATATAAAAAGTCAATTCCATAGAATAAAAAAAATACATAAAGAATAAAATAAATTAAACCTTATGGTCATTGTTGCGTCTGAAAAAGTCTGTACTATTAAAATATAAAAATCGGCAAATGGCATAATGACAAAAAAGGGAACCTGTCACCTTTACTAGGCTTCCCTCACTGTGGGCAGCATAGTAAAGTGACAGACTCACTGATTTTATCAGGCTGTTACTTCTGGGCTGGCATTCAGTACTTTTACAGTACTGACATGTCAAAGCTGCAAGGGAGATGAGTCAAATGGGACTCACTGGCCCAGCTCTTCCCCTCCTCCTAACGATTACTGGCAGGTTTCTTTCCTGTTACTCATAGGAGAGAAACCTGTCAATCATCTTCAGGAGGTGGGGCCATGGAGAGTCACCTGACTCATTTCCCTTTCAGCACTGGTGTATGCTGCAGGGCTCAGCATGTCTGTATTGTAAAAGTACTGAAAGCCAGGCCAGAAGTGACAACCCACTGAAATCGGCGTGTCTGTCACTATACTACTGTAAACTGTCATCAGTAAGGGCAGTATAGTAGAGGTGACAGGTTCCCTATGAAAGACAGCCCAATTGGTCTCTAGACAACTCCTTCTTATACTTAACCCTTCCTGGCTATCAACTGATTGATGAAGATCTAGCTTCTCTACCTCCTGGTGATCATATGTGATTGACAGGAGCTGCTCTGTGTGGCTGCTTGTTTCCCCTTCAAATTAATGGCCACCTATGTAATATGTGGATGAGGTGAATTCTCCATAGTGGGGGGCACTCTCGGCAGTCACTCTCTGCTCCAGCTCATAGAGGGGTTTTTCAATATCTGGATATGTCTTGGTAAAACAAGACAACCACTGTCGAAACAAAAAATAAATAAATAAATAAATAAAATAAGATAAAAACAATGGTCAAAATGGCCATAAACATATGTGTGCCCAGGTACTTACCACCTGAGTATATCATAGGACTGGAAGCCTAAAGAATAAGTATTTCTTTATGGCCACTTTTGTACACAAGGTCTAGCTATTTAGATGCCTAATTAAATAAGAGAATTATATCAGGGGAAGCATGTAAGTGGTAGGGGTTCCCACTAGACTGCTCAAAGGGCAAATCAAAATGTTGAATAACACATGAATAAAAAAACAAAACACTGCAATTAATTAAAAGACTCCTTGAATAAAAGTAATATAAAATGCCAGCCATAAAAGGAATATATCAATGCAAAAGGTACAATGAGATGCCATACTGCTATCTAGTCTATAGGTGACTGTATACTGTTGAACAGCATTATATTACGTTACACAAAAATGAGAAATGCTTAGTGGCAAAAGTAAGTCAAAGTGTTAACAGTGACTCGACTTGAAGCATTTCATTAAGAAGCAGGACAAACCGCTCAGATAAAACTGTCAGCAGGCACCAGAAAGAGGAGGGATGAATGACCCACTTGCACAGACAAGTGCACATAGGATGCCTTCAGTTACTGATAGGAGCAATGTAGATAAAGGAGCAGGGTACAGCCGAGGGACTAAGCAGATCATTCTCCTTAATTCATACATGAAAAGAACTCATTCTGTCAGATATCGCACAAACTGGAGCCCTGCGACCGTAGAAAGTAAAGCCTATTAAGACTGCTACCTGAATATATGCCGCTTTTTACTGCTCAAAGAGGAATCATACAGATGTATTGTTCTACTTAAAGCGAGTCCGTCACTCAATATCCACGAATAAAACTGCCTGCAGTGGCCAGCAGTACATGAAAAAACCATTCCGATCACACCTGTAAGTCACCTGGCTGTGCCTTCAATGTACAGAAAAAGAACTTTTATCAATATCCAAACTGGATCCGAAGTGCCTGCCTATGTTCCACAATGTCTTCTCCTCCCCTAACCTTCTAAGCTTTCCTGCCCTCTCCACTGACATAACAGCGCTTCATTCCCAAATCTCAGGTGGGCTTCCAGTGCCTGCGCACTACATTCCCTTCTGTGGGCTATTTTCATCAGGGATATGTTCTGTGCAGGTGCTACGCTATTCTCTGTGGCAATAGCCTAAAGAAGGGAATGTAGTGCGCATGCGCTGGAAGCGCAAGTGAGGACGCTTGCACAAAATTTGGGAATCAAGATTTAGAATTAGATTGTGAGCATCTTCACAGACAGTGATGTCTGTGAAGTGCTGTGGGATAGGTCAGCTCTAAATAGGGGCTCATGCACACGAACGTAAGTATTTTGCGGTCCACAAAATACGGATCCACAAAAAAAAAATGGATGACATCCATGTGATGTCCATTTTTTTGCTGATCCATTGTAAAAATGCCTGTCCTTGTCCGCAAAACGCACAAGAATAGAACATGTTCTATTTTTTGCGGAACAGACACTGAGTCATTTCAGTTTTTTTCTGCAGCCCCATTGAAATGACTGGTTCCGCACACAGGCTGCAAAAAAAATAATTGGAAAGCACACGGACAAAATTTTTTTGTGTTCATGAGCCCTAAGTGAGTACAATACATAAATTAGGTCTGCTTCAGTATAGTATAGTCTAAGTTCTGCCTCTCTCTCTCTTTCTGTTGTGTTTCTCTCTCTTTGTGATTCATCCCAAAGCAAATCAAAAGAAATTCAGGTTCATTTGAATCAAAATTTGGGGGAAATTGGAACCAAACTCTGAATTGGTAAAATCAGTTTGCTCATCTCTAGTCAGGGGATTTCTAGTTCTAGTGAGCTCTGTGACATATAGTTTTATATCATTTGGAGCAGGATTTCTGAGTGAAAAGCAGAGTAAATCCTGACAGTACTCCTAGAAGAGACATTGAGAGTCTTGATTACCCAGCCCACATAGGATTATTGACAACTCTCTCTGTACACACATTGATATAGGGAAAAAGGTATATCTCCCTGTGTGGATGGGCTAATCTTGTCTTTCATAGTCTCTTCTAAGAAATAAAAGTTTACTAAATGTGAACCGGCATCTCACAGGACTCAGCACCAAATTCTACGTATAAAGTAAAGGAGGTGAAACAATATAAAACATAACTTTTACTGTCATAATTTTAAAATGCCCCTTTGCGGGTCCTGGTACATCATGTCTGGTAGTGTAATAGAAAACAGAAAACTGGCATGTGCGTATGTATAGGAAGCCAAAAAAGGTCTGGTGCAACCAATTACCTTCAGAAGTCACATAATTAGTGAAATGAAGTCCACCTATGTGTAATCTAAGTGTCACATGATCTGTCATTACATATTGTAGGCATTTGCTCTGGTAGGCAGGGTAAGCAGACACAATACAGAGGCAAGACCACTGTTGAAAAAACAAAAGTCCAGTGTTCATTCACACAGAGAAGGCAGAAAAGAAAAACAATGCTTTACAGGGTCCTGGTGTTAGTTCACACAGCAAGAGTTCCCAAAATAACATAAATCACCTGGCAGACCACAGCAGGCTTTAGGACGCCTGACTCCCAGCAGGCGGCTCTCATGCAGCTCTCAGGCTTGCAGTATGGCGGATCTCCTCAGCTCCCAAAAACACAGAGCTTCCACAGCTCCCCTATCACTTGGAGGATCATACCACATCCAGCTGAGCTGCTGGCTGGGTTTTTAAACCTAGCCCAAAACCTGGCCTGGACGTGGGGAACAGCCACCCACCCTGCTCTTTGGCTGCTCCCAATAAGAACCGGCCCGGATTGGCTTTACAGGCACACTAAGTAAAACAGTGTCAGCAAGCACTAGCTGCCGCTGACAAACAAAATTACCGGTTCTTATGTCACCGAGGCCAGGAACCTCGGTGACACGTACCTTCCATCAATGACGGACCCTTGCACCTTCCTACAATATACACACCTTTTTTGAAAGGCCCCAGAGGCTGCAACACCTAAGCAAGAGGTATCACTAACCAAACACTGCTATTAAGACCACGGAACTCTCCAAACAAGTAAGGGACAATGTTGTTGAGAAGTAGAAGTCAGGGTTAGGTTATAAAAAAATATCCAAATTTTTGATAATCCCCAGGAGCACCATCAAATCTATCATAACCAAATGGAAAGAACATGGCACAACGGCAAACCTGCCAAGAGACGGTTGTCCACCAAAACTCACGGACCAGGCAAGGAGGGCATTAATCAGAGAGGAAGCACAGAGACCGAAGGTAACCCTGGAAAAGCTGCAGAGTTCCACAGCAGAGACTGGAGTATCTGTACATAGGACGACAATAAGCCGTATGCTCCATAGAGTTGGGCTTTATGGCTGAGTGGCCAGAAGATAACTATTAATTTCAGCTAAAAAGGCACGTTGTGAGTTTGCAAAAAGGCATGTGGGAGACTCCCAAAACGTACGGAGGAAGGTGCTCTAGTCTGATGAGACTAAAGTTAAACTTTTCGGCCATCAAAGAAAATGCTATGTCTGGTTCAAACCAAACACATTACATCACCCAAAGAACACCATCCCCACAGTGAAACATGTTGGTGGCAGCATCATGTTGTGGGGACGTTTTTCAGCAGCCGGGACTGGGAAAGTGGTCAGAATTGAGGGAAAGATGCATGGTGCTAAATACAGGGATATTCTTGAGCAAAACCTGTACCACACTGTACGTGATTTGAGGCTAGGAATGAGGTTCACCTTTCAGCAGGACAATGACGCCAAACACACTGCTAAAGCAACACTTGAGTGGTATAAGGGGAAACATGTAAATGTGTTGGAATGGCCTAGTCAAAGCCCAGATCTCAATCCAATAGAAAATCTGTGGTGAGACTTAAAGATTGCTTTTCACAAGCTCAAACCATCCAACTTGAAGCAGCTAGAGCAGTTTTGCCAGAAGGAATGGGCAAAAATCCCACTGGTAAGATGTGGCAAGCTCATAGAGACTTATCCAAAGCAACTTGGAGCTGTGATTGTCGCAAAAGGTGGCTCTACAATGTATTGATTTTAGGGGGGTGAATAGTTATGCACATTTACTTTTTCTGTTATTTTGTCCTATTTGTTGTTTGCTTCACAATAAAAAAATGAAAATAAAAAAAATATCTTCAAAGTTGTGGGCATGTTCTGTAAATTACAGTAAATTATGCAAATCCTCAAACAATCCATGTGAATTCCAGGTTGTGAGGCACCAAAATACGAAAAAAGTCAAGGGAGGTGAATACTTTTGCAAGGCACTGTATGGCTATGTTTATATATGTAATCAGTGCTATGAACATGAATTTATTATCAGTATGCTTGGCGACACCCAGTGTATTTAAGTCTAATTTAGCCTCTATTTCTGAAATGTTTCTGCCAGAACCTTAACTACTGAGCTATGGAGCTCAATGCAAAACTGTGCTAGAAAAATCTCATAGTAGTTTCTGATGTATTCCTATACAGCAGAAGTATAATTTTATATATATTTTTTTGTAATTGTAAAAAAAATTATGGCACAAAATAAATGTGTAATTACTGTATATATATATATATATATATATATATATATATATAATCATATAAAATATATTCATATAAAATCAAATATATACAAAATCATACAAATATATATAAAATCATATAAATACGGTATATATAAAATCACATATATATATATATATATATATATATATATAATTATACTTCTGATATCTACTACTGAGGTTTTTAATAGTAATAATATATGCCCTGCAGGTTAACATGAAGCTCTATAGACCACTGGTTAAGGTTCTTGATTTTAATGTAGAAGGCTGTGAGTTCGAATACCAGCATAATCATTTCAAAAATAGAGGCTAAATAAAACTAAAATAGACACTAGTGATGAGTGGCAGGGGCTAAATTTGAATTTGCGATATTTCACGAATATTCGCAAATTTGAGATTATTATATTAAATGTGAAATATCGGCAATGTAAAAATTGCGTAATGCGAATTCAAAACGCGAAATACAGGCGTCGGTCACTTTGGCGAAATTTTTCAAGCTGCTGGAAGTTATATAAATTTCTCCTGAGACTGGAGAAAATGGTTGACACGGCAGAACATTACAATAGCTTTATATGCAGATAGAGTCAAGTGCTCCAAAATATTTACGATTGCGCTAATTGACAGGGATTAGAATTTTTTCACACTACGCGCAACTTCACATTTTAGCAGGTCTGACTACAGATTACTGTTTGGTGCACTATGTATTGTTGTGAACTTGACATTGCTTCCTTCTCATTGGCCCACAAGCAAGAAGCAGAAAGGAATCATGTGTTCAGATGGAAAAAAATGCTGAATATTCGATATAAAGCAAATTCTCGAAATTCGCTATTTGAATATTCGCGCTCAACACTATTAGACACATCAACCTTTTAATTTGTGTAACTATTATTTTTTTGTTGGGAAAGGTGGCAACCCTAACAGAACCCCTGCTCCCCGGTGACCCCAATAACTTTTTTTTATAGTTATGTCTATGGAGATGTGTGTGGGCTCATTTGAGGGAAATCTGTCTTTTTTAACAATACCATTTTGGGGTGTGTATGACGATCACTTTTGATAAAATTTTCTTTGGAGATAAAGTGAAGAAAACACTGCAAATTAGCCTTTTTTTTTTTGTTACATCCTTCACCATATGGGCTAACATTTTTTTATATTTTATTAATATGTGTGTTTTCGCATGCGACGATGGCCATAATGTTATTCTTTTTTTGTTCATTTTTGGGGAAAGTGGGGTGAATTTTACATTTTTTTTTATATTTTCAAAACTTTTTTTTTTTTACTTTTCATCAGATTGCAACTTATACAGAATAATGAAAATTGTTCCATTATTCTCTATAGAAATCAATATATCACAGTTTAGTGCTGCCACCTAGCCAGGCCTGAACTGGGATATACTAACAATGAGCCTGGAAGCCTAGTACAGGCTGCGGCTCATTTTTAGAACAAGGTGCTTTTACTGATCTCCTCTGGGGGGAAGGCACATCTGAGCAGAAAGCCTGCGCTTCCGTTTTATAACACTCTCAGATGCCATGGTGACCTTTGACAAATGCCACAAGGGGGCCCACTGAGATTTATCATCCAAGGGCCCACATAAACCTGGAGCCGGCCCTGCTTTAGTGGCTTATATCTTAGTATCGTTAGTATCTTATATCAGTACTACAAGAAAAATATATACGTATTTCACTTCTTCAGTTATTTCTGGTCAAAACATATAGGGTCGTATTTCAGTACAACAAGAAAAATATATTCTCAGTGCATTTCTGCAGTTAATTCTGGTGAAAGCGTATAGTGGCCTATTTCAGTCCAACAAGAAAAATATATTCTCAGTTCACTTCTGCAGTTATTTCTATTGAAAGCTTATAGGGGCATATTTCAGTAAAAATAGAAAAATTTGTACGCACTGCACTGTTGCAGTTATTTCTGGTGAAAGCGTATAGGGGCACATTTCAGTAAAAAAATTTAAATATATATGCACTGCACTGTTGCAGTTATATCTGGTGAAAGCATATAGGGGCATATTTCAGTACTACAAGAAAAGTATATACGCACTTCCCTATTTAAGTTAGTTTTTTCTGGTCAAAGCGTATAGTGGCCTATTTCAGTATAACAAGAAAAATATATCAGTTCACTTCTGCAGTTATTTCTGTTGAAAGCCTATAGGGGCGTATTACAGTAAAAAAAATAAAAATATATACGCACTGCATTGTTGCACTTATTTCTGGTAAAAGCGTATAGGGGCGTATTTAAGTACTACAAGAAAAATTTATATGCACATCCCTATTTAAGTTAGTTTTTTTCTGGTCAAAGCGTATAGTAGCCTATTTCAGTCCAACACGAAAAATATATTCTTAGTTCACTTCTGCAGTTATTTCTGTTGAAAGCTTATAGTGGTGTATTTCAGTAAAAAAAGAAAAATATATATGCACTGCACTGTTGCAGTTATTTCTGGTTAAAGCGTATAGGGGTGTATTTCAGTACTACAAGAAAAATATATACTCACTTCACTATAATTTTTTTCTGGTCAAAGCGTATAGTAGCCTATTTCAGTCCAACAAGAAAAATATATTCTCAGTTCACTTCTGCAGTTATTTCTGTTGAAATCTTATAGTGGTGTATTTCAGTAAAAAAAAAAAAAAATAATATATATATATAAATATATATATATATATATATATACGCACTGCACTGTTGTCGTTATCTCTGGTGAAAGCGTATAGGGGTATATTTCAGTACTACAAGAAAAACATATACGCACTTCACTATAATTTTTTTATGGTCAAAGCGTATAGAAACACAGAAATATAGTGGCAATACTGGAGGAGCTGCTCAACCCCTAACACTGTAGCGTGTTTTTCATTGGGGGAGCAGCCCCACCGCATGTGGACCGCAGCAAACGACTAACCCCAGCAAAAAATGCATACGGTGGAGGATGTTGGCGCGGTCCACATGCACCACAAGGGCATCCTACACAAAACAGAGCATTGTGCGGATGAAAATACAATCATATAAATCACAGAAAAAATGCACCAAACGGATATGCCACTGACTATACTGGCTAGTCATAAATGCATATATTAAAAGCTGAGACTTTCGCCAATATATTCCTGTCAGGAAAATATCGGAGCCCTTCATGCACGACGTCACGGTCACTCAGCATGGCAAAGGGTCCTACCACTACGCTAACTATGGTGTGAACAAGGTCTTAAGGTGATGTAATCCAGCTCACAGCCAGGCTTCCACACGAACGCCTAGAAAGACAACTAGTGCAATGTGAACAAAGCCAGACTGTAAGCCACACCCATATCAGACCATGTGATGGAGGTCCCCAGGTGCAAAAGAGTGGTGCATGAAGGGCTCCGATATTTTCCTGACAGGAATATATTGGCGAAAGTCTCAGCTTTTAATATCTGCATTTATGACTAGCCAGTATAGTCAGTGGCATATCCGTTTGGTGCATTTTTTCTGTGATTTATATCAAAGCGTATAGAAGCCTATTTCAGTCCAACAAGAAAAATATATTCTTATTTCCCTTCTGCAGTTATTTCTGTTGAAAGCGTATAGTGGTGTATTTCAGTAAAAAAATAAAAATATATACGCACTGCACTGTTGCAGTTATTTCTGGTGAAAGCGAATAGGGGTGTAATTCAGTACTACAAGAAATATATATTCTCAGTTCACTTCTGCAGTTAATTGTGGTGAAAGCTTTTAGTGGCCTATTTCTGTACAAAAAGAAAAATATATTCGGCACTTTTAGGGGTGTTTTCATTTCTGTTTAATTTGTTTAGTTCAGCTACAAGTATGTCAGGCAGAGAAGTGCCAGGCCATGCACAAAGGAGTGGCAGAGGCCTAAATGTTTCTGGGGCAAGCAGAGGTCGCAGCAGAGTAAGAGGGCGTGGCAGCAGGAGTTGCAGTGAGAGGCCTGAGCCCCCGGTGTCTAGCAGTCGTATCTTGACCAGCAACCCAGCAGTTCTTGATTGGTTAACTCGGTCATCCACGTCATCCCAAGTGACATCAGACACCCCCAGCCAACAGTCGGTGGGTTTGTCAGACACAACCCTTAGTTGGCATGGCCCGGGAGCAGGCCCTGTGCTCTCACCTGTCCTCAACCTGCCTCTGTCCTTTTCTGTTCCCACACAGTGAGAAGTACTATATGCTGTGGGCTCAGCTCCACTTTTCAGTGAGGAAAAGCTACTAGAGGACAGACAGCAGCTACTGCCCAGCCAAGATCTAGAGGAGACAACTGTCACTTCCTCCGCTAGATGGGCAAGTAGTGATGAGGAGAGTGTCTCAGAAGCTTGTGTTGCGAGCGGTCAGGCTCCTGACCCAGAGACCGTTGAAGAGGACATCAGTGACGTGCAGACACTACTTGATGATGATGAAGCCGTTCGCACTTGGGAGCCAGGTGCAGAAGGGGATCCATCATCATCAGGAGAAGAGGGTGGCAGCTTGCCTGTGAGAAAGCGGCTGAGCCAGCAAGGGGGTAGCATGGCTGGGAGTCAGCAGGGTGGCAGAAGTTGTAGGTCGGGAGCCAAAAGTGCCCGGGGTAGACCAGCTGCTTCGCAGCAGCCTACCTGCCCGGGAAGTAGTGGTGCAGGGGTTCATGGAAGCAGCGGCTGTAGCAGTCGGTCAATGTGGACTATTGTGGGGAAAATCACCTACTTGGAGGTGTGGCAGTTTTTCATTAAGCTGCCAGAGGAGGTTAACGTGGCCACATGTAGAATATGTGGGCAGAAGTTGAAGCATGGCCAGGGTGCCAATGTTGGCACTACAGACCTGCGTCAACATATGCAGCATCGCCATGCAGTGGCCTGGGAGAACCGTGGCTCCGATGTGTTGGTCCAGCCTGCCGCAGCTATCTCTTTATCACCTAGTGGCACGCATCCGGTTTCAGCCAGTCAAGGCTCCACCACCTCAGCCGAAGGGAGCTGTCTATCATTCCCATCTTCTGCTGGTCCAGATGCTCCTGATCCTACTCCTCGTCAGTCATTCTGTCAGAAATCGATCACCGAAGTGATTGCCAAGAGACAGCAGTATGCGTGCACGCATCCAACGGCGCAGAAGCTGAATGTGCTCCTGGCCAAGTGGCTGGTGCTGCAGTCCCTCCCTTTCCAAGTGGTGGACTCTGCACCTTTCATACAACTGATGGCTTGTGCCTACGGTCAGGGAGAGTACATGTCCTTTACAGCCCACTGGTTGAATATGGTTCCTGCACAGCCACACCAGCAATTTGGCCAGGTCATGCCGATTCCGCCTCCACGTTGTCACGCCGTTGGCCCTGCAACAATGTCCGCCTCTGCCTCCTCATCCTCCACCATGTCCTCAGCGGTGTTGTGTACCTCGTTTCCCTTGGCTGAACGGTGTCACACAGGGGAGAAACTGCTCCATGTCCTTTATCAAGAAATCGAATCCTGGCTTTCTCCCCGACAACTCAAAATCGGAACCATGGTGACCGACAATGGGAAGAACATTGTGTTGGTGCTGCGTCAAGGAGGGCTGAGCCATGCACCCTGCATGGAGCACGTGTTCAATCTGGTTGTCAAGCTTTTCCTGAAGTCTTCCACCCATCTGCAAGACATCCTAAAAATGGCCAGGAAACTATGCATGCACTTCAGCCACTCGTACACCGCAAAGCACACCCTCCTTGAGCTGCAGCGGCAGAACGGCAACCCCTAACATAGGCTGATATGCAACATTTCCACCCGTTGGAATTCTACCCACCACATGTTGGACTGACTATACGAACAGACAAAGGCCATCAACGATTTCTTGATGATGCAAGCAGATTAGAAGTACTCGCCTGTGTAACATGGATGTCAGCCAGTGGCAGCTCATGAGTTACACCTGTCGTTTTCTCAGGCCCTTTGAGGACGCTACGTTATTTTTTAGTTGCCAGGACTACGATCTGAACGACGTCATTCCACTGCTTCAGGTCCTGGAACAGATGCTGGTCAGGAGACTGGAGACGTGGCGCCTAGATCTCACGGTCACATGAGCCCTGTGGGGGCTGAACTGGAAGAGGAGGAGGAGGGGGAGGAGGACATTGGAGCACAGGCAATGTGTAGCCAAATGGGTTGTTTTTCTACTCAGGTGACAGGAGAGGAGGAGCAATAGCAGCCTGAGGAGCTACAAGGCGACGAGAAAGACAAGACAGAGGACCCTGACACATCGTGGCAGTATGCAGTAGAGATGAAGGCAGGGAGTCCCTCCGAGACACTTGAGCAAATGGCTCGATCCATGCGCACTTGCTTTCGTAGTGACAGTCGAATTGTCACCATTTGGCAGAGGGGTGACTTCTGGGTTTCCACATGGTTGGACCCTCACTACCGGTCCAGAATGGGAGCTTTTTTTACACCCACAGAGGGAGGACAAGCTGAACTATTACAGAGACATCCTATGTAGTCAGTTGGCCGCTGCCTATCTGCGCTATCGTCCATCGTCTCGCAGGTCTGACCGGGGGAGCCTTATGCACTCACGTTCCACTGCCATGGCTGCTGGGCAGGGGTGGGGTGTCAGGAGCAGTACCAGCTCCATCGGCAGCAGATTGAGTCTACAGTCGCTGATGAGTAGCTTTCTACACCCGCACCTTGCCACTCAGTGGTTTCCTGATGCTGCTTCCACCTCATCAATATGTCATAGGTCCACTCTGTGGACTTCTCATGCTGTTCCCACCCTCCCCACTTCATAACTGGTCCACTATTTTTCCTTTCGGCCTGGCTGACATCATGATTTATTTAACATTTCTTCTGATCTGTCAGAATGAAGGAAAAATGAGACGAACAACAGATCCTGTCTGTGTATCGGCTGTAATGCCTGTATGGTCCCATCAGAATTGGCTTATGATTTGGTTGCTTTGGCAAAACCAACCTCGCCACTGGGTGCTGGAGAAGCCTGGTTACCAGCCTCTTGCCCCAGGATTATGGGCCCTCTCATCAGCCCATGCTAAACTTAAACCCCATGGCGATTTGACTGTGTTTGTGGCATCTAAGCGCTGTTCTGATATATTGAGCGCTCAGATCCAGGCCATCTCGGTAAAGTTGAATGTGGGGGTTCTGTTCAGTTTGATAGGAGTTATGTATTTTTGTGTAGTTTTGCTGTTGTGAATAGAGGTATTTTCTGTACCTAGTTGGCTTACCACACCCAGTTAAGCTAATTATCTTACACAGCCTAACTCTGTAAAAACTGGTTTTGGACAGAAAAGCCATGCTTCCTTTGGTCACAAAGGACTTTTACTAACTTTGAACCCCTGGTCTAATTCGTGCCATTTTTGGATATGTTAAATGTCTATGTTTTATGCAATAGCTGCACAGTTAAATATTCTTATGTCTTTTATTGTCTTTTGCTACCATGTGGCTAATGAAGTTTTGCCTCTGCCCTTGGAGATAAATTGGATTACTTCCCAATTGTCTCTAGGACAGAAGACATTGTGTAAAACTGTGTATTCTCCTGCCTGTGATAATTACATTAACCCATTGTGTAAGGTAATTGTATCACAGGCAGAGGGGAGGATTTTGTGTCGGAGTGTATTGTACGTGTTTACTGGTTGTTTTACAAAACCCTGTGGGTGGTACTAATGTGTATATAAGAACAATAAACCCACAGCTCTGGCTGTCCACTGTTTGACCCTCAACACAGAGCCTCGTCTCGTTCTTGGGGGGGATTCACTGTATGCTGTTAAAGACTGATTGCTAGGAGTGTAAGCCGCTTAGGTGCGTTTCCTATTCGTCTGCTAGCAGCTATTCATGGTTTCCAGTTCGGCAGATTGGCGTCTTTAGTAGCTGCCTACCCCCTTTTATGCCCGGGGTGCCGTAACAATTGGTGGCAGCAGTGGGATGGTTCTCACAGTCCAGAAGGACAGCTACAAAGTAACATCATTCCCTGAAATTACAATTTGAAGGCAACGCATGTACCAGTACAGCGACCCTGACAGCAGCAGGATGGAACCAGCAGTGGCATACGATGAGGAAGACCTGGATGGCCGGGATGCATTAAGGAAAGGCATCTGGTACCAGGCCCTGGATAATGTACAATACCATCAAGGCGAGAGTCTCCCCAGTGAAGAGCAGCGATTGCAGAAGCAAGTGGCCCTGCGGATGCCCTTCCTGGGAAAGCAGCCCCTGGAGGAATGGGTGAAGGAACTAGAGCACCGGGTATGGCAGGAGCTATGGCTGGAGGATGCCTACCAGGCGCTCTGGTGGTATATGGCACAGTATATACCCTGGACAGCTGAGCATGACAAGCCAGAGGGAGAGGAGTTTGACGATCCTGGCTTGTTATGGGAGTCCTTCGCAGAGCCTGAATTCGGAAGCCCTGCACAGTCCAGACTTCAGGACATTTTCTACGAGAGGGAGGCTAGGCAGGATTGCGATGACCCCCATGAGGTAGAGAAAGACCTGGCTCACCTAGCAACCCTGGAGTGGGAACTGGAGCAGGACTACCGAGATCTCTTCAACTCCATTGGGAAGGCTCAGCAGGACAGCAAGATGACAGACCCGGATCCAGACCCATTCAGCTGGGCAGATATTGTAGAGTGTTACTGGGAAGAACCCCAGGGGGCCGGTGGAGATGGGACCGAGGTCTCTCCACCAGTCCTGCAGGGAATTGGGAGCCCAGTCTCCATTCCCCAGCAGCAGTGTGATTTACAGGGAATTGGGAGCCCAGTCTCCATTCCTCAGCGGCAGAGTGTCCTACAGGGAAAAGAGAGACCAGTCTCCTTTCCCCAGCAACAGGACACTGTATTGGAAGCGGAGACAGTCGGTCTCCCTCCCCAGAGGCTGGAAGTATTTGGCGAACCGGTGAATTGAATTTTTGAAAAATCTGTAGCTCTCTATGCATTTTTTTCAGGTATTTCCACATTTGTCAGGGAGCTGTAACTACTTAAAAGGTGGGGCAGAAGTTAAAGCATGCGTGTGGCAAGGTCATCCTTTTTAGGCATGTAGTCTGTAGATTTACTAGTTTACACAATGTCTAGGAGTCCTGTGAATATTTCAATAAGAAATCCTGCTCAGAACCACATAGGGAACATGACATGAATATTTTAAATAGTCCCCTAAATGGTAACTTTTATTACTGTTCAAAAAAAAATTTGTTTAAATAAGCCCCAAAGTTTTACAAGAAATAATGTTAACAGACAACAGAAACAGTGACTGTTGATTGGAGTAGGACAGTGTCATAGCTGTGAAGGTGTCATCAAACCCTACAATTCTAATACTA
This sequence comes from Bufo bufo, assembly GCF_905171765.1. Lineage (NCBI taxonomy): Eukaryota > Metazoa > Chordata > Amphibia > Anura > Bufonidae > Bufo > Bufo bufo. The sequence continues at coordinate 179,530,824 of NC_053397.1, forward strand.
TGCCTTCCAAATGCTAGCTCTACTGCTAACTGGCTGTATGCCACTAGGTGTAACAGCCCGAATCAAAGCGCACTGACCCTCTCTAGACCCTTATTCTTATAATCCCTTTGCATTTCATTGTTAAGCTTATGCAATTTGGCGAACATCTTGAAGACATAGCTGTGTGTGCACTATGGAGTAAATGTATTTGTGTTATTTATGTTTTTTTCAGTGTTTAATTCCCCTTTAGCAATCAAACATGTACAGACTATAAGACTTAGGGCCTAGAGAGGATCAGTACATTTTGCCCCTAGTGGCGTACAGCCCTTGGCCAGTAGGGCCAGCATTTAGAAGGCATCTGCTGTAATACCAAGGGGTTTATTTTAACCTCTTTTATTACACTTTTTTTTAAAAATCAAGGCTGCCCCCCATCAATCTGCACTCAATACTGTACCCTTAATTAAAAAAAATATAAAAACAGAATTTTAGAGATATTTTCAAATTTATTAAAAAGTTAAAACTAAAATGTTGCATGGACATACATATTCAGACCCTTTGCTAAGACACTTCAATTTAGGTCTGGGGGCCTTCCATTTCTCTTGATTATCTTTCATATGTTTCTAAAACTTTATAAATTCTTCACCTGTGGTCAATGACTGGACATGATTTGGAAAGGTATAGCCTTATTTATATTATATCTCACAACTGACAATGCATATTATAGGATTAACAACCAAGCCAAGAGGAGGAAAGAACTGCATGTAAAGCTCAGAGACAGGATTGGAGAAGGGCACAACAAATTTCAACTGCCCTGAAAGTTCCCGAGAGTACAGTGGCCTCCATAGTTCTTAAAAGGATGAAGTATGGAACAACCAGGACTCTTTCTAGATCTGGCCGCCTCACCAAACCAAGTAATCGGGGGGAAAGAGGAGCCTTGGAAAGAGAGGTAACCAAGAATCCAGTGGTCGCTGTGGCTGAGCTCCAAAGCTCATGTGTGCACATGGGATAAGCTTCGAGAAGGTCAACCATCACTGCGACATTACACCAAGCTGGAGAGTGGCCAGAAAGAAGCCTCTCCTCAGTAAAAGACACATGAAAGTTTTTAAAAAAAAGCAGGAGTCAGACTGTGGAAAGCAAGACTTTCTGGTCTGATGAAACCAAGATTAAACGTTTTGGCCTCAATTCTAAGAGTCATATTTGAAGGAAACCAGGGACTGCCCATAACCACCCCTACAGTGAAGCATGATAGTGGGCACATCATGCTGTGGGGGGTGTTTTTCAGCTGCTGGGACAGGCAGACTGATCAGGGTTGAGGGAAACCTGAATGGAGCAAAGCACAGAGATATGAAAACCTGATCCATTGTGCTCTGGACTTCAAACTGGGCTGATTACAGTACCTTCCAACAAGATAATGACCCTAAGCATATAATCAAGACAACCCAAGAGTGGCTAATAGACAACTCTGTGAATTTCCTTGAGTGGTCCAGCCAGAGCCCTGATTTGAACCGAATGAAACATCTCTGGAGAGACCTTTAAAATTGTATTTTACCAGAAACTGTTAATTTTCCTATCTATCACATCTTCTATATATGTTTAGGGTATACTCAAAAACAGATTTGTTGATTGGAATGAGGTTATTCTGGCAGCAAAAACATGATTTTATGTAAGCCTATACAGATGAATTTCTGCAACAAATCTGTTGAGTGTGAATGTATCCTAAAGCAACTAGACGTCAATTATTGATGGGACTTGGATATAAAATAATCCATTTTGTCCATGAAACTAAGAAGTATATTCAGATTTTCAGTAAATGTATTGAAAGCTGTCATTGGAATAACAAGCTCAGAGGAAGAGATGATTGAAAAAAGACATTACAATATTCAGTGTCTCTGAAAGAGCAATCAAGTGGTAATTATTCCATTGATACTGAGATTTAAAGAAATTTTTGCTCAGAGCTTCAGTGTAACTCGAATAATGAAACAGATGCTGGACCTTTATTACATTTTTTGAACATACAGATTGGATTACTGGATTATGAAGGGTTTGGTTGCTTCAGAAGATAGGATTAATTCAATAAGTTTGTGTCATAACCGGAGGTAGCTTATCTGTGTGCTACAACCCATCACTCTCATGACCACTTTTATACAACTGGGTCATGCTATCATATAGTATATTATCATATGATATAATCACTTTGATATATTTATTAATGATCTTGTAGAAGGGTTGCACAATAAAATATCCAGTTTTGCTGATGACACTGACCTATGTAAAGTAATAAACACAAAAAAGATCAGTATACTGCTACAGATGGATCTGGAAAGGTTGGAGGCTTGGGCAGAGAAGTGGCAAATGAGGTCTAAAAGGGTTTTCCAAGATAATTAAAAATTTAGGAAAGGCCCTTCAATAGCCTAAAATAAAGCATTCACTCCCTCACTGGTCTGGTCCTTCTGCCACAGCTTGTTTACCAACTGCATTGGTATATGGCACATGACTAGAGATGAGTGAAAAATTTGATTTGGACACTGTGACAGTTACTGTGACAGGCAGGTCTCATACAGTATATGGATGTGGGCATTGTTATGCAGGCCACCAAAAGTCCTAGATAATCCAAAAGAAAAGCATACAGCAGCCTTCAGTAAAGGAAAAAAAACCCCACTGTGCTTTGATAAGCTTAACACTATACATAACCACTGCCTGCAATCCCTGTCCTCGGTGTCAGACCACTAAGGACAGTAATTGGCTACAGTGGTCAAGTGCCACATATTGGGAAGCTGCAGTTTGTAAACAAGCAGCGGTAGGAGGACAGGACTGGTGCTAATTAGAAAGCTAATTAGAAATACTTTTTTATTTTTAATGGAGTGCTTGTCCAAGAATTTGAATTTTCTCAAACAACTGCTTTAACACTGATAAATGTAAGGTTATGCGCGTGGCAATTGAAAATACTGTACATGTTACTAAATAAGAATATACTGGGCAAAACATGGAAAAAGAGTTTTAGTTCACAGTAAACTTCAGTGTAGCAACCAGTGTCAGGCGGCTTCAGCCAAGTCTAATAAGATCATAGGGTGCATAAAAGGTGTATAGATGCATAAGTCACTAGTCAGACAACACATGATGCTTTGCATACACTTCTGGCCACCAGTATACAAGAATGTTATAGTAGAACTTGAGTGGGTTCAAACATGAACAACTAAAGTAATATATTGAATGAGTGGACTACAGTGCCTAGAGCAATTAGGAAAAAGGGTTGTTTAGTTAGAAAAAACGATGTCTAAGGGGATACAGAGATTTTTTTTGAAGATCAATTTATACTCAGGACTGTAACTGTGACAAGGGGACATGCTCTACATCTAGAGGAAAGGAAGTTTCTATAACAATATAGAAGGGGTTCTTTACTGTAAGAACAGTTAGACTATGGAGGTCTCTGCAAGAGGATGTTATGATGGGAACTCACTAAAATAATTCAAAACGACCTGGATGTTTTTCTTGGGCATACCATACAAGTTATAATCACTAGATTTCTAGAGAAGTGCCTTTGTTTCAGGAAGTTATTATAATTGCCAGATTTCGAGTTAGGAAAGAATGTTTTTCCTTAAGATGAGGAAAACTGGCTTCTACCTCAAGAGAGTTTTTTGGCTTCCTCAGACCAACTTTGCAGGATAATAGGCTGAATTGGATGATGCACAGAAGTATTTGAAAGTTTTTTCGAAGCCTTCAGAATTTTCTATATGCTTGCATAAATTTGAACTAAAACTACATCAGATTTTGACAAAAGTCCTAAAAGAAGATAAAGATAAACTGAAACAAATGAACCAACTCAAACAAATGAGTCGAAGAATCAGACTTGGTCATTTATTTATTGAGGAAAATGATCAAATATTACATGTCTGTGAGTGGCAAAAGTATGTGAACCTTTTTGCAGCAATAGCTACAAGTAAACATTTTCAGTAAATGTTGATTAGTCCTACACAGAACAGCTTTAGCCCTATTATGTTGGGTGGGTTTCCTCCCAGGAACTGTGCACTTCAGGTCCTTCCACATTTCTATTGGATTAAAGGGAATGTGCCATCAGAAAATGATTTATAGTTTAAATAATGTTTTTATGCTTATATTTTATATCTTTTTAAGACTTTTGCAGATTAGTTTTTTCTATGTCAATCTCTAGATTTATAAAATAAAATCCTGCAGTTTTCACACTAGCCACTAGGCTTAAAATATGTTAAGGCTTCCTGTCATGGGCCATAGACACAATGGACAGGAGTTGCACCCATTGACTTGTATAGCAGAATTTGCTAGGCATGCTCTGTGACCTGTGCAGAGGTCAGAAGGGACTAGATAAGCTAAGATATCACCTACTGTGAACAGTGGATCCTGTCTTTTATATAAGGAGCTCTTACATGTTGTAATTTTGCCTGTGTTGATAATGATAATAACTGAAAAGTTATAGACTGTCATTATCTGAATTGAAGTCTTTGTTTAACCCTTTCACCCCCGGAGGTTTTTTGTTTTATTTGCGTTTTTGTTTTGCGCTCCCTGCCTTCTTCCCAGAGCCATAACTTTTTTATTTGTCTGTTCACATAGCCATATGAGGGCTTGTTTTTTCCGGGACAAGTAGTACTTTTCAACGCCACCAATTAATATTGCATCTGATGTAATGGTAAGCGAATTCCACCACAGTTTTACGGGGTTTTTATTTACGACGTTCGATGTGCGATAAAACTGACCAGTTATTTTTATTTTACAGGTCAGTACGAATCCGGTGATACCTTATATGTATAGTTTTTTTTTTGCGTTTTGATAGTGATAAAAAATTAAAATGTGGGGAAAAAAAATCTGTTTTATTTCTTTGTCGCCATATTTTGACCCCTATAACTTTTTTGTAATTATGTGTATGGAGCTGTATGGGGGCTTATTTTTTTTGCAGGGCAATCTGAAATTTTCATTGATATCATTCTGGCGTGTGTATAACTTTTTGATCACTTTTTATTTAATCTTTGTAGAAAATGAAGCAACCAAAAACGCAGAATCGGCCATTTGGACGCTTCTTTCCGTTTTGCTGTTTGCCGTATGGGAAATATATTTTTATATTTTTATACTATGGGTGTTTTCGCACATCGTGACACCCACAATGTGTATTTCTTTAATTTTTTTTTGTTCTTTTAGGCCTCTTTCACACGGGCGTAGCGAGTGAGGGCCGGATGTGTTCAGGGTGCATTGCGGGAAACCCACGCGAGTAGCCACGCAATTGCCGTCAGTTTTATCCACAGTACCCTGTCTCGTTAATAGTGATTTTTATAATAACCCGCCCCCTTACCAGTGACCTCCACAGAGCTCCCTTCCCTTAAAATGTGACCTCCACAACACCCCGCCCCTTAACAGTGACCTCTACAGCAGACCGTCCCCTGTGACCTCCACCATTCCCTGCCCCCTTAATAAAGACCTCCACAGCGCCTGCCCCTTTAAGAGTGACTGCCACAGTACCCCGCTGCCTTAAAAGTAACCCCCACAGCAGCTGCCCTTTTAATAGCGACCTCCACCGTCCACTGCCCGCTTAACAGTAATCTCCACATTGCCTGCCCCTTTAACAGTGACCTCCACAGCATCCTGCCCCTTTAACAAAGACATCCACAGCAGGGCATTATTGTCTTTAATTGATAGTATATAAAACCCCAGAGAATTAGTATACCCTTAAGGTCAGGTGAGTTACATCACCCCCTACTACAACATTGGCTAAATAACTCACAAATAGGCTTGCTTCTACTAACAATGTCCTTTGTTGCCTATAGCAACCAATCGAGCTCATATTAATGACTTGCAGCAAAATAGAAGCTGAACTGTGATTGGTTGCTGTATGCAACCTTATGAATATCCAGGTTAACTGCCACAACAGCCAACAGACAATGGCTCCTGGAATTTGGCGGTTAGGTTACTAAGCATATTTTTTGGCAGGCGTGAAAATTTTCACTCAAAACATAGTCTATGTCTATGACGTTCCCCGAGTCACAGGAGGCAGCTGTACCAAATTTTGTGATTGTAAATGCGACTGTTTTGATTCCTTTAACGGATATAAATACATGCATACACTCAGCTTTATATAAGAGACTAGCTGGGTATATTTAATCAATTTCATTTAATGTTTGTGTGTGTCGTTAAAAGATATCAACACTATCCACTATAACAGTGACATCTACAGCACCCCACCCCCTTCAGACTGCCTGTCCTCTGTCTGGCGCAGGGCCTGGATGGACACAAGGATGTCCTTTTGAACAGCTCAATCTCAGTCAGCAGCACTGAGCTGTCTGAGTGTGAGCTGCAGGAAGAAAGTCACCGTCCCTCCCACTCTGCAGCTGACAGAAGTTGAGGAGTGGGATGGGGCGTTGCCTAGCCAGATTGGGGCGTGGCTTAGCGGGACCTAGAAGTTGATTTTTAACTTCATTTTTTCAATCCCTGTTGGCTGAGGAGTGGTAGGGTGTGTGGCCTAACTGGATCGGGGACATGTCCTTTTGAACAGCTCACTCTAAGACGGCAGCACTGTACTGTCTGAGTGTGAGCTGCAGGTAGAAAGTCACCCTCCCTCCCACCTCTGCAGCTGACAGAAGTAGATTTTTAACTTCATTTTTTCAATCCCTGTCAGCTGAGGAGTGGGAGGTGTCGTGGCATAACCAAATTGGGGGCGTAGCTTAGCAGGACCTAGAAGTTGATTTTTAACTTCATTTTTTCAATCCCTGTCGGCTGAGGAGTGGAATTGGGCCTGGCCTAAACAGATCGGGGACATGTCCTTTTGAACAGCTCACTCCAAGACAGCAGCACTGTGCTGTCTGAGTGTGAGTTGCAGGGAGAAAGTCACCCTCCCTCCCACCCCTGCAGCTGACAGAAGTAGATTTTTACCTTCATTTTTTAGATCCCCGTCAGCTGAGGAGTAGGATTGGGCATGGCCTAACCGGATACGGGGTGTGGCTTAGTGGGACATAGAGGCGGGGTTTTATGTTTGTCTTTTGAGGGTGGACACATTGTGGCAGGGTGTGTCTGGGGCTCCTTCTTGCAAGAGTGACACCCCTCTGGGCACCTTACTGGCTCATTTGCATACCAAATAAACTGGATTTTTTGAGGATAAAAACATCTATTGCTGGAACAAAGGCACATCTTGAAATAAGGTACTAAGTGCTATTAGGCCATGGCTTTACTTCAAAAGCGATTATCCTGGTGACAAATTTCCTTTAAAGCTCACCTACAGCAGTGAAGAAAAATGACTGGTTTGTTATGGAAACCTGGAGTAAAACTGTGTATGTGGAGGCTAACGGCTTGCGAACTTCTATTGGCTGATAAGGGTCATGTGACCAAGCTTCTATTGGCTAATGCATTTTTTTTTAAAATATCTCAGGAACAGTACATCCTAGAGAGCTGAGACCTGGTCTAAAACCTTTCCGGACGCCTGATGTACCTCTGTGCCAAATTTCGTGATTGTAAATGCGACGGTGCGGATTCCTTTAGCGGACATACATACATACACACACATACACTCAGCTTTATATATTAGATTGAAGATTTTGTTGTTTTATATTCTGTGCATGATTTTTGGGGCTGCCACCTTGTCTCACACACTGTTAACAACATGTACAGATAGACTTTACAGCATCCCCATAGACAATAGACACAAAAGAACAGAGGCAACTCATTGACTTCAATGGGAGAGTTTTCTAGACATGCTAAGTGGCCAGTGCAGAGGTAATTGCTCAGGAATGAGGTGTAGATAAGCTGTACCCATCAATTATTGTGACTGCTGAATAATGTGTTATATACAGTATATATTGGTCTTATATTTTATTGTAATCCTGTCTGTTATGATTATTAAATGACTTCTGAGTACTGATCTCTACAATACTAAAGTGTCAGTTTATTATTAATCGAAAACTCCAAGATTGTAAAAATGTTCTTTTCTAAATGTAGACAATGACATAGAAAATGTAAAATAATCACCACAAATTCTTACACATTCCCTTTAAAAGTATAGAGGAAACATGATTAGAGTTGAGCGAACCCGAACTGTAAAGTTCGGGTTCGTATCGAACTTTTGGGTTTTCGGCACCTGGACACGAACCCGAACATTTCCGTAAAAGTTCGGGTTCGGCAATTTTTATGGCGCTTTTTGAAAGGCTGCACAGCAGCCAATCAACAAGCGTCCTACTACTTGCCTCAAAAGGCCATCACAGCCATGCCTACTATTGGCATGGCTGTGATTGGCCAACTGCAGCATGTGACCCAGCCTCTATTTAAGCTGGAGTCACGTAGCGCCGCCCGTCACTCTGCTCGGATTAGTGTAGGGAGAGGCTGCAGCTGCTGTGAGGGAGAGATCAGGGAGGAATCTTATCAAGAACAGTTTTTTGTACTCAGCGATCTACAGCAAAAGTGTTTTGTGGGTGCAGTGCACAATTTTTTTAAGCCTGCCCTGAGCCAACTACTGCTGAAAACAAACTTTTTTTTCTTCAGTTAGTCAATATCAATACATGATCGGCAGCCATTTTATGCAATGATAGTAAACCAGCACAGGCTATCTGCATGTCTGCAAGTCCATAAATACAGGTTTTTGCTTACTGGGGTTAAAAAAAATTCATCTGTTAAATATAGTGCACATCTGGGATTGCACGTGCATAAGTGACTGTCACATTTAGGCCCGAAATACGGCTTTTTGGTTACTGGGGTGAAAAAAGCCTCTGATATACTGCACATCTGGGATTACACGTGCATAAGTGACTGTCACATTTAGGCCACAAATACGGCTTTGGCATACTGGGGTGAAAAGCCTCTGATATACTGCACATCTGGGATTACACGTGCATAAGTGACTGTCACATTTAGGCCATAAATACGGCTTTGGCATACTGGGGTGAAAAAAGCCTCTGATATACTGCACATCTAGGATTAGACGTGCATAAGTGACTGTCACATTTAGGCCAGAAATACGGCTTTTTGATTACTGGGGTGAAAAAACCCTCTAATATACTGCACATTTGGGATTAGACAAGCATAAGTGACTGTCACATTTAGGCCATAAATACGGCTTTGGCATACTGGGGTGAAAAAAGCCTCTAATATATTGCACATCTGGTATTACACATGCATAAGTGACTGTCACATTTAGGCCAGAAATACGGCTTTTTGGTTACTGGGGTAAAAAAAAAAATCTAATATACTGCACATCTGGGATTAGACAAGCATAAGTGACTGTCACATTTAGGCCAGAAATACAGCTTTTTGGTTACTGGGGTGAAAAAAGCCTCTAATATACTGCACATCTAGGATTAGACAAGCATAAGTGACTGTCACATTTAGGCCAGAAATACAGCTTTTTGGTTACTGGGGTGAAAAAACCCTCTAATATACTGCACATCTGGGATTACACGTGCATAGGTGACTGAGGACCACTGAGGAAGGGATAGTGTAACATCTCAAAACGCGTCTGGTGCAACAGGTAGACGAACCCGCAACAAAGTCCTCCTAAAAACTGTATGGCCATACAGAAAGATTTCTGAGGAAGCAAAGTAGAGAACAAGGAACAAACATATTCTCTCCGATCCCAGGATTTTAATATACAATATCGCGGTGGAAGAGCGCGTGAGCTCCCGCGAGATCTGTGCTACTCCCGCGAGATCCGAATTGGTTTGTTTCGAGGAGTGCGACGGGAGACGCCGGCAACAACTTGTCCCATTTGCCCCTCGCCAAGTGATCGACATACATTCGAACTATACACCGGGAAGGAGGTAAGACAAATATCTTAAAGTTTGTCCCTCTACATCGATAAAATGGGAGCCTAAGAAACACAGGGAAAGACTCTACAGATACAATTTATACGCGTAGTGTCATATGATCCATCGGAAAATATACAAACGTGCCTCTTCTGAGACTCTAACAGTTACAATGTGCACACCCAAGAAGTGACATTATACTGGTGACCTCATTAGTGAGGATTTGAATATAGAGTAATATTAGTTGATACGGTCACAGATGAAATTGAGTAAAGTGGTTTATTAACAGTAAGTGTGAAATGGCTGCAGATTGATTACAGGTTGTTTAAATCTAGCTATCTGTTTGCATTTTATTTTTATGTTTATTTTTAATTCATTTTTAATTTGTCTTTTTAATCATTTTATGCATACAGTATATGTGTATTTTATACTTTATCATTGAATACATTTTCTGAATACTTCAATTGGATGCTGAATGTATGAGTGCTCGCCCATTTTCTATATACACGATTGTCACATTTAGGCCACAAATACGGCTATTAGGTTACTGTTGTTAAAAAAAAACTTTTTTTCATATACTGCACATCTGTGATCACCTGTGCATAGGTGACTGTCACATTTAGGCCACAAATAAGGCTTTTAGGATACTGTGGTAAAAAATCCCTCTGATATACTGCACATCTGGGATTACACTTGCATAGGTGACTGTCACATTTAGGCCACAAATACCGCTGTCATATAGAGTTTTTAAAAAAAAATAGAGTGCAATACCCTACATCAGGGTTTATATTGGCGGTTAATTATTTTTAACATACTTAGCCACTTTTTACTTTGCTTTGTGAACGCTAACTATGAGGCAAACATCTAATAAGGGACGCGGTCATGGTCGTGGTGTTGGTGGAGCCTCTGGTGCAGGGACAGGACGTGACCGTTCTGCCACAGCTACACGTCCTACTGAACCTACTACCTCAGGTCCCAGTAGCCGCCAGAATTTACAGCGATATTTGGTCAGGCCTAATGCCGTTCTAAGGATGGTAAGGCCTGAGCAAGTACAGGCACTAGTCAATTGGGTGGCCGACAGTGGATCCAGCACGTTCACATTATCTCCCACCCAGTCTTCTGCAGAAAGCGCACAGGTGGCGCCTGAAACCCATGCCCATCAGTCTGTCACATCACCCCCGTGCATATCGGGCAACCTGTCTGAGCCTCAAGTCATGCAGCAGTCTCTTATGCTGTTTGAAGACTCTGCTGGCAGGGTTTCCCAAGGGCATCCAACTAGCCCTTCCCCAGGGGTGGAAGACATAGAATGCACTGACGCACAACCACTTATGTTTCCTGATGAGGACATGGGAATACCACCTCAGCATGTCTCTGATGATGATGAAACACAGGTGCTAACTGCTGCGTCTTTCTGCAGTGTGCAGACCGAAAAGGAGGTCAGGGAGGAAGACTGGGTGGAAGACGACGCAGGGGACTATGAGGTCCTAGACCCCACATGGAATTAAGGTCGTGCCACTGACTTTCAGAGTTCGGAGGAAGAGGCAGTGGTGAGACCGAGCCAACAGCGTAGCAAAAGCGGGAGCAGGGTGCAAAAGCAGAGCAACCGTCGCCAAAACAGTCCGCCTGCTACTGGCCACCGTCAACAGGGACCGAGCACACCAAAGGCAGCTTCAAGGACTTCCTTGGCATGGCACTTTTTCACACAATGTGCTGACGACAAGACCCGAGTGGTTTGCACGCTGTGCCATCAGAGCCTGAAGCGAGGCATTAACGTTCTGAACCTTAGCACAACCTGCATGACCAGGCATCTACATGCGAGACACGGGCTGCAGTGGAGTAAGCACCTTCAAAACCAAGAAAGGGCTCAGGCCCCTCCTGCTCCCTCTTCTGCTGCTGCCTCGGCCTCTTCCTCCGCCTCTGGAGGAACGTTGGCACCTGCCGCCCAGCAAACAGAGGATGTGCCACCAACAACACCACCTCCATCACCAAGCATCTCCACCATGTTACACGGAAGAGTTCAGCTCTCCATCTCACAAACCTATGAGAGAAAGCGTAAATTCCCACCTAGCCACCCTCGATCCCTGACCCTGAATGCCAGCATTTCTAAACTGCTGGCCTTTTAAATGCTGTCATTCAGGCTGGTGGAGACGGACAGCTTCAAACAGCTCATGTTGCTTGCTGTCCCACAGTACGTCGTTCCCAGCCGCCACTACTTCTCTAGGAGAGCCGTGCCCTCCCTGCACAACCAAGTATCAGATAAAATCAAGTGTGCACTGCGCAATGCCATCTGTGGCAAGGTCCACCTAACCACAGATACGTGGACGAGTAAGCACGGCCAGGGACGCTATATCTCCCTAACTGCACACTGGGTAAATGTAGTGGCGGCTGGGCCCCAGGCGGAGAGCTGTTTGGCGCACGTCCTTCCACCGCCAAGGATCGCAGGGCATCATTCTTTGCCTTCTGTTGCCTCCTCTTCCTAGTCGGCTTCCTCCTCCTCTTCTACCACCTCCTCATCCGGTCAGCGACAGACCTTCACCACCAACTTCAGCACAGCTAGAGGTAAACGTCAGCAGGCCGTTCTGAAATGAATGTGTTTGGGGGACAGGACCCACACCGTGCAGGAGTTGTGGCGGGGTATAGAACAACAGACCAACAAATGGTTGCTGCCAGTGGTGTGCGATAATGGGCGAAATCTCGTTGCAGCTCTGGGACTAGCCGGTTTGACGCACATCTCTTGGCTGGCGCATAAATTAATTCACAACTACCCCGACATGTCTGAGGTGCTGCATAAAGTGCGGGCCGTCTGTGCGCGCTTCCGGCGTTCTCATCCTGCCACCGCTCGGCTGTCTGCTCTACAGCGTAACTTCGGCCTTCCCGCTCCCCGCCTCATATGCGACATGCCCACCAGGTGGAATTCCACCTTGCACATGCTGGAGAGAAAGCAGGCCATAGTGGAGTTTCAGCTGCAGCACGCACAGGTGAGTCGCACTGCGGAACAGCACCACTTCACCACCAATGACTGGGCCTCCATGCGAGACCTGTGTGCCCTGTTGCGTTGTTTCGAGTACTCCACCAACATGGCCAGTGGCGATGACGCCGTTATCAGCGTTACAATACCACTTCTATGTCTCCTTCGAGAGAACACTTAGGGCGATGATGGAAGAGGATGTAGCCCAGGACGAGGAGGAGGAAGAGGGGTCATCTCTAACACTTTCAGGCCAGTCTTAGAAGTGGCTCAGAAAGAGGATTTTTGCTACAGCAGAGGCCAGGTACAAATTTGGCCAGCCAGGGCCCACTACTGGAGGAGGAGGAGGAAGAGGATGAGGAGGAGGAGGATGGGGATGAAGCATGTTCACAGCGGGGTGGCATCCAACGCAGCTCAGGCCGATCACTGGTGCGTGGCTGGGGGGATACGGAGGACGCAGACGATACGTCTCCCACAGAGGACAGCTTGTCCTTACCTCTGGGCAGCCTGGCACACATGAGCGACTACATGCTGCAGTGCCTGCGCAACGACTGCAGAGTTGCCCACATTTTAACGTTTGCTGACTACTGGGTGGCCACCCTGCTGGATCCCCATTACAAAGACAATGTGCCGTCCTTAATTCCCTCACTGGAGCGTGATCAGAAAATGCGCGACTACAGGCGCACGCTGGTAGACGCGCTCCTGAGAGCATTCCCGACTGACGCCGGGGGACAAGTGGAAGCACAAGGCGAAGGCAGGGGAGGAGGAAGAGGTCGCCAACGCAGCTGTGTCAGCGCCAGCACCTCAGAAGGCAGGGTTAGCATGCAGGGTTAGCATGGCCGACATGTAGAAAAGCTTTGTCACCTCGCCGCAACAACCGGCCTAACTGCTGATATGGAGCGTGTTAGCAGGAGGCAGCATTTGAACAACAAGGTGGAACAGTACCTGTGCACACGACTACACGTACTGACTGATGGTTCTGCCCCATTCAACTTCTGGGTCTCCAAATTGTCCACATGGCCAGAGCTTGCCCTGTATGCCTTGGAGGTGCTGGCCTGCCCTGCAGCCAGTGTACTCTCTGAACGTGTATTTAGCACGGCAGGAGGCATCAATTAAAATGAACCAGGCTTGGATCCCACAAGACTTGTCTGTACCTTGTGCAGAATAGACATTTATACCACCATCAAACATACATTCTTGTACTCAAGTCAAGTGCAATGATTCTTTGTTTTCAATTTTTTTATTTGTCCCAATATTTTGGGGGCTACCTACCCCAATAAAAAAATAAAAAAACATTGTTGGCTACCTCCTCCTCCTCCATTGCTGCCTCCACCTACAACACAACATTCACCGCCTCCTCAACCTCTGACTCGATATCAACCTCCTTCTCTGAGTTGCAGGTTAATAATTTGTAATTTTTAGTTATTTTATTTCATTTTAAGTTATTTCCCTATCCACATTTGTTTGCAGAGCAGTTGCCATGCTCTTAAGCACATTTTACTGCCTTTTACATCCCTCTAGCCTTTTCAAGGACTATTTTAGAGCCATTTTAATTCAAAAAAGTGCCAATTTTAGTGCCCTAAATTGAAAAAATTCTTATTTTCAATTGTCGGGTGACGTTTTACCATTTTTGCCGTATATAAACCCCTGCTGTGCCTGAGTGACAGGGGCCTAAATCTCTCAAAATCCTCTGTTGTATTGCTGGGTGACAAGATCCCCCTTTTGTCGTGAATGAACCCATGCTGTGCCTGGGTGACATGGGCCTAAATCTCTCAAAATCCTCTGTTGTATTGCTGGGTGACAAGATCCCCCTTTTGCCGTGAATGAACCCCTGCTGTGCCTGGGTGACATGGGCCTAAATCTCTCAAAATCGTCTGTTCTATTGCTGGGTGACATGAACCCCCTTTTGCCGTGAATGAACCCCTGCTGTGCCTGGGTGACAGGGGCCTAAATCTCTCAAAATCGTCTGTTCTATTGCTGGGTGACATGAACCCCCTTTTGCCGTGAATGAACCCCTGCTGTGCCTGGGTGACAAGGGCCTAAATCTCTCAAAATCCTCTGTTCTATTGCTGGGTGACAAGAACCCCCTTTTGCCGTGAATGAACCCCTGCTTTGCATTGCTGACAGGGGCCTAAATCTCTCAAAATCCTCTGTTCTATTGCTGGGTGACATGAACCCCCTTTTGCCGTGAATGAACCCCTGCTCTGCATTGCTGACAGGGAACTAAATTTAGTCAAAACATCTGTTACTGATCGGAAGATGCGCGACTACAAGCGCACGCTGATGATAGCATTCCCACCTGACAGCGGGGGCACAGTGGAAGCACAAGGCGAAGGCAGAGGAGGAGGAAGAGGTCGCCAACGCAGCTGGGGCACCACCAGCACCTGAGAAGGCAGGGTTAGCATGGCCAAAATTTGGAAAAGCTTTGTCAGCCTTGGAGGTGCTGACCTGCCCTGCAGCCAGTGTATAGTGTGAACGTGTGTTTAGCACGGCAGAGAGCATTATCACAGGCCGCAGCCAATGTGGACAAGCTTACGTTTATTAAAATGAACCAGCCGCTTCCACCTACACCGCCACGTCAACCTACACCGCCACATCCACCCATCCACCGCCTCCTCAACCTCCTACTCCTAGATTCAGATTGTTATTTTTAATTTTTCTGTATTTTATGTTATTTTAAGTCATTTCCCTATCCACATTTGTTTGCAGAACAGTTGTCATGCTCTTAAGCACATTTTGATGCCTTTTGCAGCCCTCTAGCCCTTTCCAGGACTATTTTAGAGCCATTTTAGTGCCCAAAAGTTCGGGTCCCCATTGACTTCAATGGGGTTCAGGTTCGGGGTCAAGTTCGGGTCCCGAACCCGAACTTTTTTTTCAAGTTCGGCTGAACCTGCCAAACCCGAACATCTAGGAGTCCGCTCAACTCTAAACATGATCACTCGGTGGTTCTCCTGTTGTCAATCACTTTTAATAGCAGCAATTTGTTTTACCATGGTATTAGGGGATTGGACAAAATGTCATTACCTATATCCTATGGTACCTTTAATCATTATCAGACTGATGTGCCACCTTTACCTGGTGCTATGATAAATGAATAGAGCCGTCTGATATGGAAAGTAAATGTAAGATTTCTGAAAAGTAATAGATTAGAAAACTATTTTACAGCCATTTTTACATTTCATTTTACTGGTCCCCGAGTGGCATAAATCATATGAACGGTGCTTTTAGATACTCTTTATGACAAAGCTGGCACTGGGCAAGTGATTAGTTAACTGTACTCAATTACAGCACTTTATTTGTCTGCTTGTTTTGACCTTTTCACAAGATACTTTATACGAAACCTTGAAGCTATAAATTTAGTTTAATAAGGTGTCTAGCCAACTGCTTTGCCATCTCCACGAGTCATTTCCCATGTTTGTTTGTTTTTTGCTTTTGAGATTCCTGTACAGACTAAGATCAGTTTAGCACAATGAAAATATGTCTCTGCTCTTGAGTTCATTACATAGAACCCGTTAAAAGAGCATGTCTGTTGGCTGGCCTATGACACTCAATCAGATATTGACTACTCTAAATTAAATCTCTATATTTGGTACGATTTGTGACTATGTAAGATAAATAATCATGTCAGCCATGGTTTTCCAACACATGAGAGTTTGGAAGTAAGTGAGAGAGAAAGAGATAGGAAGGCAGGTGAATGCAGGTGAATGTCTTCTGTGACAATGCCGATGGGGGTCCTGTGCCCCGCCCCCCCCGTATCGGTGATCACAGCAGACCGCAGTTCAATTCAGACCTGCAGTTTGCTGCGTTTCCAGGTCATTCGGGTCTCCAGTGACCCGATAACCCGGTATAGGATGGTGATCGTGGTGTGATAATACACCACCAATTACCATCCTTAGATCGTGAGAAGTGGCGGTGACATCACCTCTCAGGATCGCATCCTATTAGTTGGACGGGCAGGCGGTGGTTAACTTCCCCCAGCTCTGCTCTCCTCCTCCACACTGCTTCCATGGAGAGAGGAGCCCGTCCGTCCACCTCTGAGCCCAGCACCCCCACGTGAGCCACCATAGTGCCATCTGGCACTCAAAAGTTCACAGGGACAGGTATAGGGAAAGGTTAGATTAGGCAAGGAGACTGAGGGATAGTTTTAGGGGGGGGAAAAAGTTGTATTTTTGGGCTTCACCCTGATCGGGTGTTTGGGGTCCACAGCACACTCAGCTATGTGGCCCTAAACCCCCCAGGGGTGCTGAAGCTTGCCCCCCTGCCCCCCCCCACACACACATTTTTTGGGGCGCAAGCGCTGACTGTGGCCGGCACTCTTAGCATCCGGCCACTGTTAGCGCATCGCCCAATCCACCGATGATCAGCTTCGGACCGCTGATCAGCGAGTATGAATGTTTTTTTTTGGGGGGGAGGGCTTTCATTTTTTTAAATTTAGTTTTATTATTTT